>NC_079425.1:735139-787639 GCF_026213295.1 Gadus chalcogrammus
CAGTACCCCATCTAACACAACACAACGACCTGACCAGTACCCCCTCTAACCACACACGACCTGAACCAGTACCCCCTCTACACAACAACACAACAACGCCTGAACCCAGTACCCCCTCTAACACAAAACACAACACAACGACCTGAACCAGTACCCCCCTCTAACACAACACAACGACCTGAACCCAGTACCCCCTCTAACACAACACAACGACCTGAACCCTACCCCCCTCTAACAACACAAACACAACGACCTGAACCCAGTACCCTCTACCACAACACAACCAACGACCTGAACCCAGTACCCCCTCTAACAACAACAAAACGACCGAACCCAGTACCCCCTCTAACACAACACAACGACCCTGAACCCAGTACCCCCTCTAACACAAACACAACACAACGACCTGAACCCAGTACCCCTCTAACACAACACAACGACCTGGAACCCAGTACCCTCTAACACAACACAAAACGACCGAAACCCAGTACCCCTCTAACACAACACAGCACTGAGCCTCAGCCTCACAGCAGAATCAATAGGACTCTTCAAGCGTTCAGGCCTAAAAACGCAACAGGACTATATCACCACAAAAAAGAGCTTAAAAGTACATTCAGACGGCGGAGGCACCATTCAGCTGCTCCTCAGAGAGGAGGCAGAGACAACATCAGCGCCGCTCTGAAGTGTGTTTACTTTAGAGGACAAAGCGTCTGATGATCTGAAGACTCTCTTCACCGCTCGCCGGCTGGGAATGTTCCAGAGCCAGCGGGCCGGGAACCCTCAAACCAAACGCTCTCCTGGCAACGCTCAGCCTTTGAGTTGGATTTGATGGAGGTTCCAAAACAAAAACATTCAGATTAGCATGTAATGGAGGTCTCTGCTCTGAGCGTGTTCGTTCTGAGGCCGTCAGTGCTCATGTCTCCATCAGCTGCTGCCAAAGCTCAGCCAAGCCAACTTTTAAAGAAGTGTTCACGTGTGGACGCAACTCACACCATCAAACATCTCAACGAGGAAGCACATCATCCTCATGAGCCCCCCGTCCACACGCACCAACTCCACCCACACTCACCCACCACCTCACGTGCACCCTGTCCCACCCTCACCACCTCCACAATCACCAACTCCACATCACAACTCCACCCGCACCACTGCCACCACCACCTCCACACCTCCACCCACCAACTCCACCCACCACCTCCACCCACCACCTCACGTGCACCTGTCCACCCCACCAACCCCACCCTCACCCTCCACAATCACCAACTCCACCCCACCACCTCCACTTACCACCCACCGTCACCACCTCCCACCCACCACCTCCACCCTCACCCTCAACCACCTCCAAACCCACCACCTCCACCTCACCACCTCCACCCTCACCACCGTCACCACCTCCACCCTCACCTCATCACCTCCACCCACCAGCTCCACCCACCACCTCCACCTTCACCACCTCCCCCTCACCCTCACCACCTCGACCCAACACCTCGACACCCAACACCTCCCACCACCTCAACACTCACCACCTCCACCCACCAACTCCACCCACCAACTCCACCCTCACCACCACCCTCACCACCTCCACCCTCACCAACTCCACCCTCACCACCTCCACCCTCACCACCTCCACCTTCACCACCTCCACCCCCACCACCCTCATCACATCCCCCCGCTCCACCTCACCACCTCCACCCTCACCACCTCCACCCTCACCACCTCGACCCAAACACCTCGACACCCAACACCTCCACCCACCTCCCACCACCTCAACACTCACCACCTCCACCCACCAACTCCACCCTCACCACCTCCACCCTCACCACCTCCACACCCACCACCTCGACACCCACCACCTCCACACCCACCACCTCGACACTCACCACCTCGACACCCACCACTCCACCCACCACCGGAGAGCACCCCGTCCACCCCCACCACCTCCAGACCCACCACATCCAACCCACACCTCCAGACCACCACCACCACCTCACCACCTCCACCCACCCCCGGAGAGCCCCCCCCCACTCACCGCGGCAGGGCGAAGAAGGAGATGGCGAAGACGGAGAAACACGATGCGATGGTCTTCCCGAGCCACGTCTGGGGCACTTGTCTCAGTAGCCGATGGTCGTGACGGTCACTGGAGACGGGAAACACGACTGAGAACCGACACACTGCAACACTGGGTGGTGGTGTGTGTGTGTGTGTGTTGTATGGGGGCGTTACATCTCCGCTCTTATATATCGCTTACATTATATTATTGATGTATTGTACCGAAGTGCACAGAAATATTGTCATACCTGCAGTGCTTCATAAAAACTGAGTTGGTGCACGTGGTGTGTGTGTGTGGTGTGTGTGCGTGTGTGTGTGTGTGTGTGTGCTTGTGCATGTGGGAGTGTGTGTGTGCATATTTGCACGTGTGTATATATTATGATCAATACCATGTCCAATCATTTGGTGATAATGATTTAATAACAGTTCCATTTGATCAAACACGAGATGTTTCATTATAACAAGAGACAAATACAAGAGAGCTGTTTCATTGAGGTCAACAGAACGTGCTCTGCACTGATGCTGCGCTCCTCAGCCTGAGGACCATCAGCCGACCCAGGTGAGGTCAGACGGTCAGACGGGTCAGACGGTCAGACGTCAGACGGTCAGACGGTCAGACGGTCAGACGGTTCAGAGGGTCAGAAGGGTCAGACGGTCAGACGGTCAGACGGTCCGACGGTCAGACGGTCAGACGGTCAGACGGTCAGACGGTCAGACGGTCAGAGGCTCGCCTCGGGCCGGTGGGTCTCGTAGCCCTGGAGCCCAGAGCAGCGCCTCTACCCCGGGCTCTGGGAGCGCTGCTCTCACGCTCATTCTGCCGCTGCGCTCAAAGTTCAAACATTTCAACTTAACCGATTGGTGCTGACATCTCCGAGCTCAATCAATCAGATTAGAGCCGAATCCAAACGCCAGTGCTCTTAAACCTAGATCAATATTCTAGTTGGGGTTGAGCCCGCCCCTCATGTGTTCACCGCGGGGAGGTGTAGGGTGAGGGTTGAGCCCCCCCTCATGTGTTCATGTAGGGTGCATCCTCTCACCACGCCCCACCACAGGGCGTCGGCGTAGCTGCGAACTCGGTGACCCCGTTGGCATCCACCGCGTCCTTCTCCGCCAGATACACGAAGTACGAGAGAAGATCAGCCCCAGGAAGCCGATGTACAGCGTGGTGATCAGCTCTGGGACACAGAGAGAGGGTCAGACACAGGGGCTGATCAGCTCCTCGGACACAGAGAGGGGTCAGACACAGGGCTGATCCCTCCTGGGACACGAGAGGGGTCAGACACAGGGGCTGATCGCTCCTGGGACACAGAGAGAGGGTCAGACACAGGGGCTGATCAGCACTCCTGGACCACAAGAGAGGGTCAGACCAGGGGGTGAATCAGCTCATGGGACACAGAGAGAGGGTCAGACACAGGGGCTGATCAGCTCCTCTGACACAGAGAGAGGGTCAGACATGGCCTGGGAACAGGCAGAGCAGCAGCAGTCAGTCACATCCTTGGAACAGGCAGAGCACTTGCAGTCAGCCACATCTCCATCGCCTTAATAAAACCCCAAACAGGCAGAACACCAGCATCTATCTCTTTATCTAGATATAAGAGATATCAATTAACCGTGGCTAATCAAAGCCTTCCAATGAGCAGTGCTGTGGCAGTAAGAGACGCAACCAAGTCTTCCAAAAATGAGAAACTTTTTTTACAACTAAACAATGAACAAAAACACTTTGGAACACATTTCCAACGCTCCGTCGCTCCAATGCCTCCAGAAGGAGGTGGTGATTGCGTCATCTGGGTGTTGAAACCCCACTCTGGGTTGCTCCTTCATGGATCAGGACACAGCCGACTAATCTGCACTGGTTTAGTTTATATAATTAGCGCTAAGGATGACACCGTGTTTATGGGTTATGATAAACGCTGCTTGAGGAGGTATTGTGTGGAGAAAGCGAATGACGCTGAGCTGAAGCTGAGCTCTCATCACTGCAGTGAGGAGGGAGTGGTTTCTCCACGGAGCAGCTCAGAGTAGAGCACTGCAAGGTGTCTCCGGTATCACCGAGCCTGCAGCAGCAGCAGCCATTTATTCAATGAGGGGCTTGAAAGGATGTGTGTGCGGAACGCCACCCAGCAGCTCCAGATAACAGCGGCAGGGAAACCACCGCCGCACAATAACAAAAAAAGAATGGGCCAAACAATTTCCAACCGGAATTAATTGCAGATTAAAGTGCCTTCAGACGAGGCGCTGCAAGTGACAGCATCACTCACACTGACATTTTCAATTCCCGTGCATTATCAGAACACGTCCCGACGCTGTTGCTGCCTGGTAATGGTTCCGGTCCGAGGACAGAACGGCCGCCTCTAGACACACAAAGCCAGCGGGGAGCGGTAATGACAGCCACAAAGAGGGAGCCCCTAACTTCATAATCACACACTCTCACTGCCGCTCTGCAGAGCCCAGCCCAGAGAGAGGCACCATGTCCGCTGTCATCATCATGGAAATCTGTTAAGAGACACACACAGCGAACCTGCTGCACTGAAAGCCCCAGGATACAGGGGCGCACATAGACACACACACACAGACGCACACACACACACACACACAGACACTAACAGACGCACACACACACTCATACACAGACATACACACACTCACATACACAGATATACACACACACACACACATACACAGATATACACACATACACACAGACACACACACAAACAGACGCACACACACGCACTCATACACAAACATACACATACACACACACACACACACACACACACCACACACAGATACACACATACACACACACAAACAGACGCACACACACACATACACACACACATACACACACATACACAGATATACACACATACACACAGACACACACACAAACAGACGCAAACACACACACTCATACACAGACATACACATACACAAACACACATACACAGATATACACACATACACACAGACACACACACAAACAGACGCACACACACACACACTCATACACAAACATACACATACACACACACACACACACACACACACACACACACACACATACACAGATATACACACATACACACAGACACACACACAAACAGACGCAAACACACACACACACATACAGATATACACACATACACACAGACACACACAAACAGACGCACACACACACACATACACAGATATACACACACATACACAGATATACACACATACACACAGACACACACACAAACAGACGCACACACACACACTCATACACAAACATACACACACACACACACACACACACACACACACACCCTCACCACCAGAAGCCACACAGCCCATGAGGGAGCGGGAGGCGTACCTGGCGGTGGATGAAGACCACGGAGCCCAGCAGCCGCCAGGTGCCGCCCTGGTCCACGTGCAGCAGCGCAGGATCTGAAGGAAGCGGATCCCCCTGAAGAGGAGAGCTCTGAGGGCCGCACGGGAGGAGCACACGCACACGCACACACACACAACACACACACACACAACACACACACACACCACACGCACACACACAGCCTGCAGACACACACACACACACACACCACACGCAGACGCAGACGCACACACACACACGCCACACACAGCCTGCAGACACACCACACACACACACACACACACAGACCACACACACACACACACAAGCCTGCAGACACCACACACACCTGCAGAACACACACACACGCACACAAACACAGCCTGCAGACACACACAGCCCTGCAGACGCACGCACGCCACACACACACCACACCCACACACACGCGCGCGCTGGGCCTACCTGACGGCGGAGGTGGCGAACACCTGGCCCTTGAGCCCTCCGACAGGACCACCATGGAGGCAGCCACCACGATCAGGTCTGGGGGTTTGGTACAGAAGGAGGCCGTAAACATGGAGACACATCGTCACACCAACGACTAGCAGACTGTTTGGCAGAAACCATTCGAATGGTTCTGCGTGGGAGGGTGTGTTTGTGTGCGTGTCTGTGCGTGTGTGTATGTGGATGTGTGTGGGATGTTATCGTTTTGTTTATTGGTGCATGTTGTGTGTTGTTGTGTGTGTGTGTCTGTGTGGTATTGGTGCATTGGTGTGTTGTGTGTGTGTGTGTGTGTGTGTGTGTGTGTGTGTGTGTGTGTGTTGTGTGTGTATTGGTGCATTTGTGTGTGTGTGTGGGTGTGTGTGGGTGTGTGTGTGTGTGTGTGTGTGTGTGTGTTGTGTGTGTGTGTGTGTTTGTATTGGCGCATGTGTGTGTGCGTGTGTGTGTGTGCTGCGTGCGTCACCTATAATTGATATCGGTTTCCTTGCAAATCGTAATCTCCCCCAGAAGCCGACATATTTACTCCGACACCCTGCTGACCAGAGACGAACAAAATATTCCACTCCGAAGAAACCACCAGGACGATCTCCTGATGAACACATGAAGGGACGAGGGGACATCAATCACAGCCGAACCATCGTTATCCCGCCCCCCCGGACCAGGACACAGTCTGTTTTAATCGTAGATGGATGCCAGCGGGAACATCCGCATCCATTCCTCCTCAGCTTAAGCTGAGGCTCAATGCTGCTGTTAGAAGACTCTTATAAATAACTCTTTACTGTCTGCGAGCGCACAACCTCACAGCGCTGAATACACCACAACACGAGTCCCGAGAGGCAGCAGCAGACGCACTCAGGTGTCACTCACAGCATCACCACAACATCATCCTAACATCATCACAACATCATCACCACATCATCACAACATCATCCTAACATCACCACAACATCATCCTAACATCACCACAACATCATCCTAACATCATCACAACATCATCCTAACATCACCACAACATCACCACAACATCACCACAACATCACCACAACATCACCACAACATCACCACAACATCATCACAACATCATCACAACATCATCACAACATCACCACAACATCACCACAACATCACCACAACATCACCACAACATCACCACAACATCACCACAACATCACCACAACATCACCACAACATCATCACAACATCATCCTAACATCATCCTAACATCATCACCACTTCCTCCTAACATCATCACCCACTTCCTCCTAACATCATTACCACTTCCTCCTAACATCACCACTTCCTCCTAACATCATCACACTTCCTCCTAACCATCACCACTTCCTCCTAAACACCACATCATCACCACTTCCTCCTAACATCATCACCACTTCCTCCTAACATCATCACCACTTCCTCCTAACATCATCACCACTTCCTCCTAACATCATCACCACTTCCTCCTAACATCATCACCACTTCCTCCTAACATCATCACCACTTCCTCCTACATCATCACCACTTCATCATATCCCTCATACGGGTCGGCTCTCCTCTGTGCACCAGGACTCCTTTAAACCAGTGATGATGTCATCGACCAGGGCCGTGTGTCCTTCATGTGCGCAGCAGACCGGTCGTCTGTGGTCTGTCCCCCGAGGTGCCCGGTGAGACAGCGGGACAGACCTCCCAGTGCCTCCAGTCTGAGTGCCTCAGACGTCCCAGTTCCACTGGCTCCTGGTTTGGCTCCACTGAGGGCCGGGGCTCTGATCCGGACACGGGGACTGGACTGGCCGTCAGAGGGCCCTATGTTGCCGGGGCTCTGATCCGGACACGGTGGACTGGACTGTCAGAGGGCCCTGTTAGCGGTCCGAAACGCTTGTGAGAACCGCCAAGCGTAAGCTTTGTGGGCGGTTCTATGGTGATGTTGCTATTATAACGGCGGATAAATTAATCTCGTGCCCGGCTCAAATCTAAAAAGGGCTTGTCTGAAGTAGCCTAATACCCGTAGGTGTGGTTTGGGCGTAACGTGCAATAAACCAATGAGAGTGCCATCTCCATCCCCTTTAAGAGCCATGAGCGCATTTGAATCTGACGAGTTGATGTTTTGACAGCGCACGCACACGTATGATATGCGGTAACTGGGGTTCTATATAATGATACACGCAATACATTAACAAACATCGTTTCTTACCAGTATTGTATGCATAATCGTTATCGACTTGTGTTCCTTATATGCATTGCCCCCCGTTAATATACATCGCCATGGAGTCATGGACTGCATTATGCGTTCCATGTTTAGTTTAAACAGATGGACGCACACACGCGCCCCCGCATTCATTCATTATTTTACACATACACACACGCACGTCCGCATTCATTCATTTGTTATACACTCGCGGTAAAACATGTTTCCCACAATCAAATACTCATCAATCCTAAAAGTTATGGGCTTGTACACGATGTCTGCATCAAGAAAATATGTGTTTGCTGCACGGTGTTTCAGCGGTTCTTTCCCAAATAATTTACCAAGAATGGTAGATGAGAGAAGCAAAGTGCATGCGCGAGGTGCACAAGCACTTGTGCATGCGCCCTTAAAATAGCATCTGAACAACGCGCCACTGACTTTAAACCAGGCATTTCCTGGTTTGAGGCGGAATTAGTTTCTGAAACTGCAAAATAGCACCAGGGAACGTTTGTCGCAACGTGGCGCATGTAAGTAAATTGCGTCGGATGCAAGATAGGGCCCAGAGAGTCCATCAATGGGTCCATGGATGTCCCCAGTCACATGATCCAGTCCCAGCCAATCACAGGCAGAGCTTCGGTCGAAGGCCTCCTCTGGAGCAAACCCCCTAAGATATGACTGACAGACGTCGTTGGCAATCATCAGATGAAACGGTAGAGGTTGATATGCTAATGTGAACGCCCAGATGGACAGCCCACACAGGGTTTAACTCTGAGGAGGGGGGGCCAGAACATCACACAGAAGCCTTGTGCCGGTCACACTCCTCCTTAAGATCCCCCCCCCCTTTGTCCTCCTCTCCGAGCCTCGGGCAGAAGCGCTGAGTCATCCTGTCAGCGCTGATGGATCACAGGAGCTGCTCTCTGCCGGCGCCGCTCCGCTCGCTCCACAGGGTCCTTACTTTGTGATGACATCATGTTCACATCTTCATGCTAAACACGTCGGCGCTCAGAGGCCACGCGCTCACGTGAAGCCAACCGCTATTAAAACGTGTTCTGAGACGGCAGCAGTCAGGTCCGCCGGCGGCGCCATTACCCCCCTCCCCCCCTCCCACGCGCCTCATGCAGATAGTCCTGACGCACCACCGTGACGCTTGTATTGGTGCGATCAGGCCCTGAGGAACGATGTTCTAATGAACTCCTCCCCAGAGACCGGAGAGCTGCTCACGGCTCTGCTTCCACAGGAGAGGGGGGAAGGGAGAAGCACTTCCACTGGGGACAGTAAACGTGTGTCTGGGCTTTAGAACGGATATGAGTGAGCAGGGTGTCCGCAGTGATCCGCTCCAGGAGGTCCAGTGCAGGGCCGGGGGAGGGGCTGTCCGCCCGGCTCCGCCCAGACATCATGGGGACACACTCAGCATCATGAGGAGGAAGCCCCCGGTGGCCCCAAACCCAATCTATTAGTCTAAGGTACGCCTTCACCTGGAACAGGAACAGGCATGGAGCGTCATGATGAGGCACGAGGCCAGGAACGACTTTGTTTAGTGCTGCCACCTGGTGGAGTTCATCAGAGCTGCACGCAATTATCCTAATCACTATCCTAATCATTATCCTAATGAGCATCCTAACGACAGTCAGCGGCCGAGGGATGAGGAGGAGGTCAGGAGGAGGAAGGTCTGACTCACCACCCAGTAGAGAGTCTCGTGGGCCAGGGTCTGGTACTGGTCTATGGTGGACAGCACACTGAGGATCAGACACGCCAACACGATGAGGAACCTGCAGAGAACACACACACACACACACACACACACACACACACACACACACACACACACACACACCACACACACACACACACAACACACACACACACACACACACACACACACAAAATACACACACATGCATGCACACACGTACACACACGCAAACACATACACACACACAAACACACACATGCACATGCATGCACACACAAGTACACAAACATGCACATGCTTGCAAAAACAGACATACACACACACACATACACAATTAAACACACATCACACATACATCACTATGCAGCACCAATCATTCTATAGACTACAGTCTAGAGAAGTTATTATTCAATCTTCATGTTTGAGTTAGTAATTCGAATAGCTATATAGAGCTCAGCACTTTAGTATTTTGACAGCAGATTTAACAAGCACAAATTATCATAAATGAAAAGCGATGACAAGAATTTTCTCATAGTGCGATCAAGTACAATGTCATGCATTATGTTTCAGGATAATTATATTTTTGAAATTGTATTTTATTCCTTCATCTCATGTACCAAACAAAGCAGGGCCAGTTTGATTTGATTTAGTTTATTTAACCTTGGAAAACTCCTTTAGAATGGTGCCGAGGGTACAGTGAAGGTTAAAACATCGGGTAAAATAAATAATGTAAATAATTCACCAAAGGATAACATTCAGGCACCAAAAGCCTTTTTCTTGATATTTTTTAATGTTGGCAGAGATTTATAAACCTGGTGAAACCATCGGTAAGAACAGCTTGTCCTGCCAGAGAGTCAGGATATCACACCTCCCTGTCCACCAGCATACCTAGATACACACACACACACACACACACACACATACACACTCACACACACACAACACTCCTTACACACACACACACGCGCACCCACACACAAACCTCCCACACACACACACCACACAAACGTACACAAACAGACACAATACTCCCTACACACACACGCACCCACACAAAAACCTCAAAAACACTCACCACACACACAAATACACCCACGCAACCCCCACACAATCAAAACACATACACCCACTCACAAACAGCCCCCCACACACACAATGCACGCACCAACACACCACACTCCAAAGACACACACACACACACACCCCACACTCACAGACACACACAAACACACATACAAATGTGCACAAACAACCGCACATCACATGTTCACAAACACACACATACACGTGCAAGACACACACACACTTAGAATTTCTTACGGCCACACAAGGTCAGAGATAGATTTAAAGTAACTAGAACACTAGGCTAACACTTCCTGGAGGTAAACATTGTATTGGCAGATGATAAGGCTGTGAGGTACTGGAGCAGCCGCAGACCGAGAGCACACAACAGCATGCAGAACGCTGTGGTGATCTGGAGCTGATACCAAACCACACAGAGTCCGCCGCACATGGACCAGGTCGGCCATCAGGCGCTCATTTGCTCACGACCCCTTGATGGGAGAAGGGCTGAGTCTTTATTGAAGCGGTGGACGGAGAGAGTGGAGGCTGACGCCATGGATCCCCGTTACGTTCCACCGTACAGAGCAGTGTTGGTCTGGGTGTCATGGTCTGCTCCGCAAGGACGCAGAGAAAACAGATAATACAGGACAACATAAAGAGAGAAAGGGAGAGAGAGAGAGAGAGGGAGAGAGAGAGAGAGAGAGAGAGAGAGGGGGGGGAGACAGAGACAGAGACAGAGACAGAGACAGAGAGAGAGAAGAGAGAGAGAGAGAGAGAGAGAGAGCGAGTGAGAGAGAGAGATGGAGTCTCATTGGAGGGTATGCACTAGCATGGTATTTTGTGTATCCGAGGCGGTCGTTCTTAGCGTCATCACCGACCTACGTACGTTCAAGCTACCAAGTAGGAAACACATGGATGCATGGAAGCTTAACTACAAGAATACAAATGTATGATTATAATTATAGATTATAAACGTCAATTATCTAGTTCTCAAAAAAAAAATAGAGAGCGAGAGCGAGAGCGAGAGAGAGACAGAGAGAGAGAGAGTTACCAAATTAGCAGCGATTTCACGCTCTTTCAAAGGTTCTATTCCACTACTTTCTGATACGGTTTCATTAAGTTGTTGATTATGATTTTTTTCAATACTTATTGCACTGACATTAGTAAAAAGGAGATTTTGTATAATAATAGGACATTTTCTAAATCCCTTTCCCTTCTTAAAGGACAAGAGCCACTCCAGCCTTTAGAAGCATGGAAAGAAAACAGAACTGCACTACTTTAGCACTCAGCGTACAGCTCAGTCTACAAACGGCTTCACTCAAATGTATTCACAATAGTTACACAACAAGGAATACATTTATAAAATGAAGGTAATGCAAGTGGAACAGCCAACAAGGAAGAAGTAACAAGAAATGTATGCTTAATGCTTCCATATACTGCTACTTACCCTAAACTTTGCAAAGAAGTTTTAAAACAAAAACAGAATATCACTAATGTGTGCAAATTTACAAAATAAAATGTAATGGAATCCCTGAAAACACCTAAGTACATGCACTTACACACACACACACACACACACACACCACACACACACACACACACACACACACACACACACACCCACACACACACACACACACACACACACACACACCACACACACACTCAACACACACCAGACTCGCATGCAGACACACACACACACACACACACACACACACACACACACACACACACACACACACACACACACACACACACACCACACACACACACCACCACACAACACACACACACACACACACACACACACACACACCACCCAGCCTACGCGGGGTGGGGGGGATAAGGGTGTGGCTCCCTCTGAACTGGGTTCTGGGTCACTGATAAGGTGGTGCTTGTTCTCCGGTTCCCCTGCCTGCCTCCCCCTCACACACGCTGTCGGAGCAGAGAGGCAGAGCGGTCCGACCCCTGAACACGCCGGGGTGTTTCAGGAGGTGTGCCCGCGCACGGAGACAGCTCGCGCTGATACCGGCGGTGTAAAGAGAGAGGCCATGAGATGAAAATGCACTTTTTCCAACCTTATTAGCTCCACCCCCCCCCCCCCCCCTAATTAAAATGATCAATAGTCTTATCATATCCTACGTCATACACAAAAATCACAAAGAAGATCAGATGAATCCCACGTTTCTCTCATTTCCTTAACATGAATCGAATGACCCTGAGGTTCTCTTAACGTTTCTCTGATTGCTGGTGGGGCCCCCCGGTGGGGCCCCCCAGTGGGGCCTGCCGGGGCCCATCGGAGCCCAGCGGGGCCTGCTCTCCTTCAGCTGTCAGCAGGAGGGGGTCCTCTGTAGCGACCCATCACCGGACCACACCCCGCTCTGTTGGACTCGGCCGCGGGCTACTGTCTTTTACCGTCAGCTCAACCGGTGGTGGAGCCTCCTAGACAAAGATCACTGGTCCCTAGATGATGAGTGTGATGCTCCTAACCCCTCATCACTGGTCCCTAGATGATGAGTGTGATGCTCCTAACCCCTCATCACTGGTCCCTAGATGATGAGTGTGATGCTCCTAACCCCTCATGTTAGTCATCAGTTGTTGCATTTTTTCATATCTGTAAATAATTGTTCTCCTGGTTATGAAACCTTTTCTTATGTAGAAAATGTCTAAAACAAGACAATCCCGCCTCGTTCACACGACATGCGTCCGTTGGCGGGTGGGGGCTTTTCAACGTATCCATGTGTTTTCCTGGGTTGTATTACAAAGGCGAATTCATTGGACAGTGTACTTGCATATTTGCATAACGCGATCTGATTGGCCGACGGATGCCTGAAAAGATGAGCATTTCTCAACTTTTGACTCCGAAAAAATGGACGGACCCACGATGCATTTGGCGAGCGGCCATCCAAAGTCAATAAGATCCGTGGACGGGCGGAGGTCGTGAGACGGCGCCCTCAGAGGACGGCGATGTACCAGGGGGGGGGGGGGGACAGGCTGTACCGGGGGGGTACAGCCCCCCCCAGAGCCCTCTCTGTCAGGCCCACTCGCCGCTCTCAGCTGAGCGGAGCGGAGAGGAGCCATGGAACCCCCCACCCAACCGGCTGATTGGCTATTCAGGACTCATGGACACGAGGTGATGGGTGGACGGACGGCCTCCCCCCCACCCCCCTCTCCCCCCCCTGGCCCGGCGAACACGGACGGATTAATTATCTTCATTTCCGTTCTAATTTGCCAAAATGAAAAGATGGAGAGGATAAGTCTGTTCGTTATTCCCCCGGAAATGTTACGCCGATGTAGAATCAGGCCCAATAAAACCCCTCATTAAGGGGGAGGGGAGACAGGGGGGAGCGGAGAGGGGGAGACAGGGGGGAGACGAGGGGGAGACAGAGGGGGGTGTCCTCTTCAGATGATAGGTGTAGCCCGGAGGCCTTTGAAACCCACATTATAAAGTGTAATATCTGAGGCACATGAACAGCACTTACTTTAAATAATGTGGACTCTTTTATGGTGAATACATTCAAGGACGCAATATGGAGGTCACATCGGGGGCAAGCCCTGTTATATTCCCACTAATGCAAAGATACTTACGCACGGTAAGTATGGGAGTAAAATCCAGACTTTTTAATGATCTGTTTATTTGCAATCATAAACTCAGACATATCATATTTCCGTGTTATGTCTTACATATTAAGGTTGTAAACCTTGTCCAGTTTAGGCCTCTTCCCTATCTATAAAACGTCATTATCTTGACACAATAAGAAACAGCCAAAGAAAGCTTTAAGAGATCCAGAGGAATAAATGTTTGAAGGGAAGTGAAAGACATCTCACAGATAAGGCAGTGGTTGCGCCATACTAACGTATGACCTTGACTATTCACAGATCTGATTCGGATCGGCACTTTGTCTTCATATATATATTTTCAAAATACCAATGACCATATTTCACTATTTCCACGATAACCTCGACTGTAGATCTAGAAACACGGAGACACAGCTCCAAACGTGATGCCACTGGTCTGCAGGATCCTGTTGAACCGGACTGAATAGATATTACATATTGACGAGTTCCATCATGTTAATCAACTTTGTGTATCGTAAGCGGTGGCTTCTGTGGTCGTATGAGCCGAGAGGACGGGAATAGACGCTCACAACTGGCGGCATGGTGAAAAGGAGTGGATATGTTGGTAGCCTTCACTAAACAGATCACTAAACAGATCACCAAACAGATCACTAAACAGATCACCAACCAGATCACCAAGAAGATCACTAAACAGAACAACAAACCGATCACCAAACAGATCACTAAACAGATCACCAAACAGGTCACCAAACAGATAAGTCCAAATGATTAAACTGATCACCAAACAGTTCACCAAACAGATCACTAAACATATCACCAAACAGATCATTCCACATCACTAAACAGATCACTTACGCTCGCACCAATGTACGCAGACTACAACAGTTGGTTGAGGTAAACGGGGACTCACACTGTGAAGTGGTAGACGAAGCACTTCCAGCCCGACGGCCGCTCCAGGAAGTTGTAGACGCGCCCCTGAGCGTAGGCCCGGGTGATGACGACCGGTCGGACCCCCACGCTCCACACCGACATGCGCACCGACATCCGCGGGTGGGCCAGGTAGGGGTGGGGGACCGGAGCAAGGACCGGGCTCTCCTCGATGTCTTCATGGTGCTCCAGGGGCATGGTGTCGTTGTTCAGCAGCCGGCTGCAGTTGTTGTTAACAGCCCCCCCCCCTGGTGCCCCCCCCGGTCCGGGCGGCCCTGACAGCTCCAGCTCCAGGGGTCTGGGTCCGTGGGGGCCCGCTGTGCCAGAGGACCTCCGCTTCTCCCAGAGACTGGACGAGGCGCTGGACATGCTCTAGCTGCCTGGTTCCTTCACTCACTTGAATCTCACTGTAGAAATTGGATGAGTTTGTTACTCGCTGGGGGAGATTCCTTCTGAAATGGCGCGGATGTGTTCTCTTCATTCACGACTTCACTCTGCGACCATCTGATGAAATCAAAGTCCGCGATGTTTGACGACTCACAGGCTGCTTTGTATTAACTATTGCAAGTGGTCAAACGGCCAAAAAGTACCCAAACATGTGTTGTCTAAGACAGTATGGTCTCAGATTCCTTACAATTTAAAATAAGAAAAAACGGGCATATTTTAGTGTCCTTAATAAAGGGATCTTCTGTAGACAACAGCCATAGCCATAGCAGCTATAGCACTCAAGAAGTGCTTTATTCGGAGGACCTTCTTTCATTCCTGCCTTGAGGACCACGTGGTCTCCGGCCCACAGAGCGCCCAGGCTGGACCTGACGGCAGGGGGTCCGACGCTGCGTCATTACGCACGACACGTAGATTCAAACGAGAGACGATGTTGTTTCTATTTCTTCCAACCAAAACCATAGGTCCTCATAACATTCACAAAAGGTCCAAAATGAGCGACCAATGTGGTGTTCTGTGGACATTTGGGAGTGGGCTAGAATCACAGACTTATGGGAGAAGGCTTATGAGATCATAGTATTTTCTCTTTCTTTAATTGGCTGGTCTTGTAGGCCTACTCATAAAGGATTATTTCTTTATTTTTTGAGCATCAATTTATTAAACTTCTTAACCAATACAATTAAGAAAATAGGCTTGTTTCCAACTGCCAGCCTGCTGACTGCTATCTGGACTAACATATTTATTTAATGTTTTTTTTCCCCTTAGCAAACTTTGGAGGGCAAACACAACTGGGCTGTCAGCCGCCGGGAAGTTAAGCCACGAGTCTTTGTGTTGACCTTGGCCAGGAGACTCAGGTAGAAACTTTAATAAGAGTCGTGTGGCTTCCTTCTGATGACAGCTCCTGTTGCCAGGTAGAGTTCGACCCGTCAGTCCACCAGCTCCCAGTCCACACCCTGAAGGTCAGCTGGCCTTCTGAGGCGCATCGTGTTACCGACGTGACGCAACACAGGACGCCATTGTTACCGTGACGATGTGGAGACGTTTTAATAGGCCGGTCTAATTACACACATATTAGTGTAGGCAGGAGAGGGGGGGTTCTCATTACAGGTACATCTGAAGGAGCTCACAGTGCATTTCCAAACCCAATGTCGTGACAGTTTCTGCCCCATCAGATCTTTTATTCTTTAAATCGTTCTTTTGTTCATCCACTGGTTGGTTCGTCTGGGAGATTTCAGCCCCAGCTCCTTCCTTTATGAAGCTGCTGTCAGACAAAGCCCACAGAAGGGGCGAGCTGTTAGTCAGCCGACGCGGACCCATGACAGGGCTGTGTGTGACCGAAGCGGACACCAGAGGGCAGTCAGAAAACGATTACAGCGTGGCTAACTCCCCCGCCTGCCCCCTGGCGCTGTAGGACCCCTCAGTGGACTCTGAGCGGGCCGCGGGGTCCCTGGTACCGGGGGGATCCGGAGACAGGGACTGCCGCTACACTTACCGCCCCCAGAGGCCCTGGACGCGCCGCTCTTATTGGAGCTCCACAAAGCAGTTTGTCATCTACACATGCCGTCCCCAGTGGTCAATTTAATCCAGAGCATGTACAGAGCTCCCTGCAGGCACTGCTGAGATGTAGGGGAAACTATACGTCCCCCGGAAAGCAGGCGGTTTATAATAATGAGGTGTAAACACACGCTTACTCCTAGTGCGCGGCCGACGGCTAAACGCCTTAAATGTGTAATCAGTCCTGGGTCGTTGGGGGGTCTGCTTAGCCTTGATTAAGACTTGCTATTTCTGAAACATCCCTCAAAGCAACGGTAGATAAATGAGCCATCATCCTCAAATGCCTCTCTCGTCGCCACAGACGCAGGCTGCCATCAGAACCTGTAGGCCACGCCCCCCCGCTCCCCCCGGGGAGATCGAGAGGGGGAGGATCTGACGCTGTCACAGCCTGCACGCTAAAGACGCTCAGAACGAGCCACCGTGACCCCGGACGCTGGACAACACGACAGGAAGCGGCACACTGGGCCACGTCCTCTGATAGATGGCTGCCCATAGTGCTGCACATCGGAGAAACAGAGAAAGGGAAGGAGCATCTCAGCAATCTATTGCTGTATCTATTCATGACGCAGATAAATCAAGCCCTCATAATTAGCGAGTGCCACTGTAGCCATTGTTGGTGTTCTTGTGCGTTGGCGGTGATATTTCAGCTGTTCTCTCTCCTCTCCTCTCTCCTCTCTCCTCTCCTCTCTCCTCTCTCCTCTCTCCTCTCTCCTCCTCCTCTCTCCTCTCTTCTCTCCTCTTCTCTCCCCTCCTCTCCTCTCCTCTCCTCTCTCCTCTCCTCTCTCCCCTCCTCTCCTCTCTCCTCTCTCCTCTCTCCTCTCTCCTCTCTCCTCCTCCTCTCTCCTCTCTCTTCTCTCCTCTCTCCTCGCTCCTCTCTCCTCTCTCCTCTCTTCTCTCCTCTCTCCTCTCTCCTCTCTCCTCTCTCCTCTCCTCCTCTCTCCTCCTCTTCTCTCCTCCTCCTCTCTCCTCTCTTCTCTCCTCCTCCTCTCTCCTCTCTCCTCGCTCCTCTCTCCTCCTCCTCTCTCCTCTCTCCTCTCTTCTCTCCTCTCTCCTCCTCCTCTCCTCGCTCCTCTCTCCTCCTCCTCTCTCCTCTCTTCTCTCCCCTCTCCTCTCTCCTCCTCCTCTCTCCTCTTTCCTCTCCTCTCTCCTCTCTCCTCCTCCTCTCTCCTCTCTCCTCTCTCCTCTCTCCTCGCTCCTCTCTCCTCTCTCCTCTAGGCTGCTGCTGCCTCTAGGGTCGGAGCAGCTTTATTATTCTGTCGATGCGGCCGTCCTTGTGGTGATGTGCCCCCCCCCGGCCCCCCTCCGGCCCGGGCCCCAGATCACGGCTCCGGGGCTGGTTTAATGCGCCCGCCAGCCAGGCCGCCGCCGCGGGCGCCGTCCACCTCCAGGGGCCCACAGTGCTGGAGTGGACACAACAGAACCCACTGGGTGCTGCTGGGGGCTGGTGCCTCCAAGAGCTGCTCTGGGTCCCCGTCAGCCTGGTGGCTCTCTGGGTCCCGTCAGCCTGGTGGCTCTCTGGGTCCCGTCAGCCTGGTGGCTCTCTGGGTCCCGTCAGCCTGGTGGCTCTCTGGGTCCCCCTCAGTATGGAGCCTGGTGGCTCTCTGGGTCCCGTCAGCCTGGTGGCTCTCTGGGTCCCCAACAGCCTGGAGCCTGGTGGCTCTCTGGGTCCCGTCAGCCTGGTGGCTCTCTGGGTCCCCAACAGCCTGGAGCCTGGTGGCTCTCTGGGTCCCGTCAGTATGGAGCCTGGTGGCTCTGGTCACAGGGGGAACGATAGACAGAGATATTGTGTTGTTTGGCTTATTAAAACTGCTGCAGGTAAGATGGGAGAGAGAGAGAGAGAGAGAGAGAGAGAGAGAGAGAGAGAGAGAGAGAGAGAGAGAGAGAGAGAGAGGGAGAGGGAGAGACAGAGAAGGAGAGAGAGAGACAGAGAGAGAGAGAGAGAGAGAGACAGGGAGAGAGAGAGAGAGAGACAGGGAGAGAGGGAGAGAGAGAGAGAGAGAGATTTTAGATTGTATTGTTTTTGCTTTTTTTACATCAGGGAAGAGATAACCTGATAGGTCAGGAATGCGCTGAAGGCGGGTCTAACATGTAAATTGGCTGATTCAGAGGTAGAGGCAGTCAACCAAGCAGATGCACACACAGCGTTTCACCCGCTCATAGCTGATGGCTGGCTGTGTCTTATCTAACAAACTACACTCCAATAATAACTGTTAAATCGTACCTACTGCACAGCCACTGACATTTCACAATTCTTTTGTGTTATTATTTATTAGTTTCACACAAAAGGCAGTAAGCCAGAGATGAAAAAGAACAACTGTATAAATACAATGTATGTTGAGCTCAGACGATCGTCTGGCTGAAACAAGGATCTCTGAGCTCTCTCTGTGATCCTCTTTCCCCCCTCGGTGCCCACTGCGACCGCCAGGAAGCAGCCGTTCAGTAGCTCAGCGAGCCCCGTGGTTCTCTCAGCCAGCAGCCTCCGTCAGAGGCCCGGCCTCGTTCCACTAACGACTCTGCTCCTCTGTGAGGACTCACCTTTAATCGACGGTGTCCGGGTACCTAAAGGTAACAGGGCGTAATGACTGCAATGAGCCCCACGGTGTGTACCCGTTAGCGAGGCCTCCGCGCGGCGCTGCTGTCTCCTGGAGGAGCAGGCTTCCTGAGCTCTGTTGGTATCGATCAGCTCGCCTCCCTTCCAGGAGCAGGCAGCCGCTTAGAGGAGGAAGGCTTGTGCTGCGTGCTTCCTCTCAGAGCCCCAGCGTTCAGGCGCTTAGAGGAGGAATTCTTGTGCTGCCTGCTTCCTCTCAGAGCCCCAGCGTTCAGGCTCTCATCCATATTTGATGAAATACAATCTCTTCTAATTTTCAACCAGGAAGGTAACAACTTGTTATTCAGTTTGCTTTTCTCTTTGCCTGCACTGTAAAGGAAATGTTAGGGTGACAACTCCGGGGCCTAAATCATTGATCTGCTTCTGGCTGGGATCTTGTTGGTGTACTGTATGCATGCTCAAAGTATGACCAATTATTTACACGTCAATAGATGGTGCAGAGCATGCTGCCTTATTCCAATACCTCATGCCCAGTCCCACCTGGGAGCTGGTCTGGTGAGCTGCTCCTTTAAGCACATTATCTCATTATTGTGATTATTATTTTGTCATTAAAACATTGGTGGATGTTTAATGAAACCGGATGGGGTGAATGTATTGAGGTTCCCTGGGGCGGTAAGGAAGACATTTAAATAGAAGGAAGCTGTTTGTGTTATCAGGTCTGCGCTAAACGACTGGCAGCATTATGTATTTAGGCCAATATATCAGGGGAGGATTGTAGAGCGCATTCATTATATTTCTTTGCGGCTGGTTTGTATTTATAACCTTCTAGTTCTCTACTTTGCTACGTTTAAATTGGATGGCGTGATATGTGTTTGCTCAAATGTTGTTAATATGAAATACAAACATGAAACTATTAAAGTGCACGATGTAGGATTTGGCATTTCAAAGGAAGTTAAGCAAAAAACAATATTTGCCCGTCTCTTTCCCTGCTGGTTCCTGAGTGCTCGCTGCATGATGGATCGGCTCTGCTGCGCTGACTGTTAGCCCTGCATCCTACCACGAAGGCCTACATCTATTATCAACATCTGTCTCATCAATAATCAAATAGATTCCTTACACTCAGAGAAGGGAAGGCTCTCCCCAGGATGAACGAGTGACAGATCACTTATTCATACACACTTTGAGCTAACTGTGTTGGAGCTCTGGGGGACACACTCTCTGGTTCCTCTCCCGCTGGTCTCAGCTCCAGGCTGCTCTACTCTCTGGTTCCTCTCCCGCTGGTCTCAGCTCCAGGCTGCTCTACTCTCTGGTCCCAGCTCCAGGCTGCTCGACTCTCTGGTTCCTCTCCCGCTGGTCTCAGCTCCAGGCTGCTCTACTCTCTGGTCCCAGCTCCAGGCTGCTCTCCTCTCTGGTCTCAGCTCCAGGCTGCTCTCCTCTCTGGTCTCAGCTCCAGGCTGCTCTACTCTCTGGTTCCTAGTCTCCTTGCTGGTCCCAGCTCCAGGCTGCTCTACTCTCTGGTTCCTAGTCTCCTTGCTGGTCTCAGCTCCAGGCTGCTCTACTCTCTGGTCCCAGCTCCAGGCTGCTCTCCTCTCTGGTCTCAGCTCCAGGCTGCTCTACTCTCTGGTTCCTAGTCTCCTGCTGGTCTCAGCTCCAGGCTGCTCTACTCTCTGGTTCCTCCTGCTGGTCCCAGCTCCAGGCTGCCCTACTCTCTGGTTCCAGCTCCAGGCTGCTCTCCATGCGTGGACGGTCCCTGCTGCTGGACCTGTGTGGAGGCCGGTCAGAGTTCAAGGGTAAACTGCCGATGCCAACTGAAGCTTCAACTCACAAACACATCCTACGTGTGAACCATTATGAATTTGATCAGTAAACACTATTTTAGTCGTTGTGTTGTGAGCACAATGATGGAAAAATGTACTGTAGACAATTATTAAGAACAAGTAAATAATGATATTAGTAAAACAACTTCTGCCCTCAAACTGAGAAAGGCACGTGCATGCCAGCACTAGTCAGGCTATGGCCAAGACTAATGCTCAGAAGCTGCAAACAGAAGCAGCAAGCTGCTCATCAACTCCCGTTTGCCTGGAGAGCGTCACGGAGGTGGCTCTCTTCACGGTAGCTCATTGCTGTTGTGCCTCGACTCACAACGCTCTGCCATTCATCAGCTCACCAGGCAAGGTAACTCGTAGCACCTGTTGTAGTCAGCTGCCTGGGCTCCTATAGCCTCAATGCTCCATCTGAAATATATTTCTAGATGCTAGTGGGAGAGGTAGAGGAGGATCACTATCGTTCTGAAAAAGACTACAAAATGAGCAACAAAGAAACAAGTTGTGAAGAATATACTCCTCCATACTCACATGGAGCTTTGGTATCTTCTGGAAGCATTGCTTCCAGCATAGCGCTGTAATTCAATATTTGAGCCTCTTCATTAAGAAAGAACATCATCCCCCAACAAAATTATACATTGTATTATGCATAGATATTGTGTGCTTTGTGTGATGCATTTTCCATCCTCCTTTGAGATTTGGTAATTATATCACAACAGGAGGAAACGATTATTCTGGCTCAGTCCAACCACATGTTGGGCTGAGCACAATAACTATGTATCCAGATCAAAGGATCCATAATGATGTACTGTTTATAACATTAGTAACTCTGCATAGGTGAACAACAATACATGAAAGAATATAGGTGCTAATAATATTATTACCAAACACTTAATTAGTGATCAACACATTTTGGATTTATTATGAAAGTCAATGACGTGGGTTTTCCTAATCTTACGTCTGAATAGCACTGACTGATATTTATATTCAGGGTATTAAGGTGTGCACACCGAGCCTTTACCGTTCGGTTCCACATCACACACACCACTATAGGGGCTATTGGACCATTCAGAAATGGAAAGGAATGGAAAAGCAATGTGTGCAGAATGCTGCAGAGACTTCTCTCTGCAGCCATCTGTGAGCCAGTGAGCTAGAGGAACCCCCTGTGTGTCTGCGGAGGCACGGGGTATCAGCCAGTGAGCTAGAGGAACCCCCTGTGTGGCTGCGGAGGCACGGGGTATCAGCCAGTGAGCTAGAGGAACCCCCGGTGTGTCTGCGGAGGCACGGGGTATCAGCCAGTGAGCTAGAGGAACCCCCGGTGTGGCTGCGGAGGCACGGGGTATCAGCCAGTGAGCTAGAGGAACCCCCGGTGTGTCTGCAGAGGCACGGGGTATCAGCCAGTGAGCTAGAGGAACCCCCGGTGTGTCTGCGGAGGCACGGGGTATCAGCCAGTGAGCTAGGGGAACCCCCGGTGTGGGGGGGAGGCACGGGGTATCAGCCAGTGAGCTAGAGGAACCCCCGGTGTGTCTGCGGAGGCACGGGGTATCAGCCAGTGAGCTAGAGGAACCCCCGGTGTGGCTGCGGAGGCACGGGGTATCAGCCAGTGAGCTAGAGGAACCCCCTGTGTGGCTGCGGAGGCACGGGGTATCAGCCAGTGAGCTAGAGGAACCCCCGGTGTGGGGGGGAGGCACGGGGTATCAGCCAGTGAGCTAGAGGAACCCCCGGTGTGGGGGGGAGGCACGGGGTATCAGCCAGTGAGCTAGAGGAACCCCCGGTGTGGGGGGGAGGCACGGGGTATCAGCCAGTGAGCTAGAGGAACCCCCGGTGTGTCTGCGGAGGCACGGGGTATCAGCCAGTGAGCTAGAGGAACCCCCGGTGTGTCTGCGGAGGCACGGGGTATCAGCCAGTGAGCTAGAGGAACCCCCGGTGTGGCTGCGGAGGCACGGGGTATCAGCCAGTGAGCTAGAGGAACCCCCTGTGTGGCTGCGGAGGCACGGGGTATCAGCCAGTGAGCTAGAGGAACCCCCGGTGTGGGGGGGAGGCACGGGGTATCAGCCAGTGAGCTAGAGGAACCCCCGGTGTGGGGGGGAGGCACGGGGTATCAGCCAGTGAGCTAGAGGAACCCCCGGTGTGGGGGGGAGGCACGGGGTATCAGCCAGTGAGCTAGAGGAACCCCTGGTGTGGGGGGGAGGCACGGGGTATCAGCCAGTGAGCTAGAGGAACCCCCGGTGTGTCTGCGGAGGCACGGGGTATCAGCCAGTGAGCTAGAGGAACCCCCTGTGTGTCTGCGGAGGCACGGGGTATCAGCCAGTGAGCTAGAGGAACCCCCTGTGTGTCTGCGGAGGCACGGGGTATCAGCCAGTGAGCTAGAGGAACCCCCTGTGTGGCTGCGGAGGCACGGGGTATCAGCCTGGTGAGGTACGATGATCTCCCTCCTGTGCATGGATCAGGCTATCAGAGGAAGGCTAGCAGCCCAGATAGCTCAGATAGGTCATTATTTGTTATCGTTGAGATCTTTTTTGGAAGGACTGCAATGCATCTTTTGAAGACGGCATTTTAGCAAGTCACTACCTGTATTTTCGTTCATCATTTCATTCTAAGGATTTTGATCACTTGTTTACCGAGACATTGATAATTAATCTGGAATCTGATTTTTTCTTCATAGCGCTTAATCAATGTTGCTTCTTCCCAAAAGAAATGTTGGAATCATAAAATCGTAGAAATAAAATAAACAAGCTTAAATGCAGATAATCATAATCTATTGATTTGTTATCGTTTAGGTAGAGGATTGACATGTAGTCTTGAACTATAATGTAAAAAATAATTACTTCACATAGAGATTACAAAGGTCATCTTTAAAGGTCTCAGGCAAGGAGATATCGTATTAGCACAAGAGAAGACCTTTGAGAGAGAAGAGGCTCCCAGGGAGCGGAGGAGCCCAGAGTCGCGCTACATCCATGCTCTCATTCCACCCTGTTTCACTAATGGAGACGAGGACAGCGTCCGCAGCGGGTCACAGGACGGCGTCCGCAGCGGGTCACAGGACGGCGTCCGCAGCGAGTCACAGGACGGCGTCCGCAGCGGGTCACAGGACGGCGTCCGGCCCCTCCTGACAGAACCGTCACGAGGCTTGGAGTCAAGGCTCCAGCCCCCCCCCACGGGAACCAGAGGGAGACGTGATGTTAGGACAAACTCTGAAAAGAGGAAATATAGTTCTGAGAAAATACCAGCAACCAACGATCCAATTATACTAACATTATACTTAAAAAGAGAGGTAGCATTAAAGACAGTACAATGACACATTTTGTCATGTTTGTGTTGAGCACTTACAGGGCAAACACCCAGAAGCAACTCTCATGGAACATCACGCCATTGATTTTTAAACTCCCACATTCAGAACGCTTCCTCTTGACACCTTGGTATAGCTACCAAAAAGAATAAATAAATCATAAAGTTGAAATGTCCTTGCTTCAAAAGGCATAACTAGTTTCTAATAAGGTGTGCTTCGAAGAAGTTTCATTTTAAGTGGAAATAACAAAGGTGCAAGACTTACATTTCCATAACACAGGCCCAGCTCCTCTCATGATAAAAGACATGTTCTCTGTCAGCCATCACTGACTACTGAAACACCTGCTTACGATTCCCTCAGGACTGGCAGTCGCCTTGAAACATATCTCTGTGTTCTGACTCACTATTCCCCCATAGTGAGACTCTTAAGACTCTGTTGAGATCCCCTTCTGTTCTGCTTTCCATTTCCAGGTTTAACAACATTCATGATGATGATCTTATTAAAGTCTGAAGTTCATTCCCATTGGGTGGAGACTTGAAATGTAACCTACAATTAGACAATATTATATTTGTTGTTGTCAAAAGCAATGGAAGTTTGAAGATGTACAATTAGTGACAATTTAGGTCGAGAGCAATCAAAGCATTCAATCAAAGATATAGCGCGGTGCAACCTAGCTTACAACCACAGGACAGAGAAAGAGGAAACACGACGGTAGTCAGACCTGAGAGAGGGCAAACATTTGCTCTTGCATTATCACTTGATGCAAACTCGGATTTTTATTATATTTAGGAATGTGAAGGTCATGAGTGTCGCTGCCTTCTTGCTAAAGGGATTCCAAAAGCCTCCTTTCTAAATGTTTTTTTGGACCCTTATGCTTTTGTGAAGTTCAACATTCCCAATACATAAAACCAGCAATATGAATAAGATATACCATGATGTCCTCTTTATTATTCATGAGTTGTTTTCTACATATGAGGGATCCTCAGGCTGAAGCGCTGAGCAAAGATAAGGCTGTGTCTTCAGCCTGCAGGTAACCTGGATATATCTCCCTGGAGGGGATCCTCACCAACCTCCTCTCCATTGGTTCACTTATAATCTAAAAGTCACAAAGATGATTAGTGATTCAATCCAAATTAATTTCCTCGAGGTATTATCTCTTCTTGTTATATTGCATTCTAGCCCCACTTTGTTGTCAGGCTAGAGAGAAAATAGTTTTATAATACAACTACTTTCATTTCGGTATCATCTTGTCCATCAATTTTTCTTTTTAATAATATTTGTTGTCTCTATGGTTATCATTTGTATTATTGCGTATCTTGTATGATAATTAATGACAGCCGAGGCTGTGTTGGGGATCATGAGCTTGGCCAACAGAATGTCTTCTGTCATTGTTAATGGTATCCCGAGAAATCTTGATTAGCATCTACTAAAGACTGACACTCTAGGACTTCACAGACCAAAGCCTGCTAACGAGCACATTCCATCAAACTATTAATTCATCAGAGAAAGTGTGAGCGTGGCGTCAATGTAAATATTTGGGTTCATTCAAATCACACAGCCATAGCAAGGAAGCCATACCTTTGAAGATAAGGGATCCAATAAAGCTTCAAACCCTTTCTATAGATGCTGAATCTCCATAACACAGGGGAATGACTAAACAATATGAATGGAAATGCTTCAGTCTGAATAAGAAGTAGGGACGGTAAACAACATAGCAGAACATTGCAATTGCCTCCATAATAACTGGTATGACGTATGGAGAGGAAAGAGGCTTGGTTAATCCTTCTCACAATTGCATCAGAGGTCATTAAAGCTTTAAACATTATTTGTAATTTGTAACGTATGTGGGATGATTTCAGATTGTGAATTGTTCACACAAAGCAGTCTGCGTATTGTTGTGAGTATATGTACTGGTTTGTACCAGCGTGGAAGTAACAGTTATCAGTGGGTGATTTGTAAACGCTGATCACCAAGTGGTGCAGTCGCCACTATGAATATAAACAATAATATTGTTAAGACCTACTTAGCTGCTGAGACTCAATAATAATTACGGCTTATGTATCTCAATTAAAAGTCTACAAACACGAAGCATTACAGTGAGCGAGCCAAATCTCTATGGTTCCCGAGCGCTGATAGATATATCTCCGGAAGGACCTCCAAACTGACCGTGGATCCAGGAGGTCAGGGGGTCAGAGGTCAGGAGGTCAGGAGGTCAGAGGTCAGGAGGTCTCTCTGCTCTCCTCCTCTGAGGTGCAGGCGTCAGACACAACGGGGCGAATATGAGACTCCAGCGCGGTATCATCAGCAGCATGATGGTGTACTGTGGAGCAGATGTGACGTCTGACTCTGACGTTCATCTCCGACGCCCATCCTGCAGCGAGAGGCCCACAACACAACCCTGATGTCCGACGCACTCCAGCTTCCATGGAAAGACTGTGAAAAAGAGAGAGCGATCACTGCCGATGATATACATTTTCATGTGTAGCCGATCTAATTCTCTTTCTCTTGCCTTGCTCCCACGACGTAACCACCATTGAAATAAAGTTTACTGGCAGGAGTCCCAATCTTCTCTATCGGGGAGCATGAAATGGATCCAGTTGATTACAGAACAGAGCGGTGTAGAGAATGGGCGGGCCAGCGTTTCAGACAGCAGCGCTGAAACTGATAATGACCATCAGTTTGCATCTATAATCAATAGCCAATCAAGAGCCTGGTCAGGCCGCTCATCAAAGAGAAAACTGAGTGAAAACAGAGTCTTTGTATTCAAGGTCATTTCCATTTGAGATGTAAGATGACTAAAGACCTTTAGGGGTTCACACAAAATACAATGATTCCATCTTTAATCAAAGCATTACAGTCACTTGCTTAATCGCTTAATAGATGATTTATGAATCAGTATGAATCGATACGAACTGGAACCTGACAACCCATTCACACATGAATCAATACCACCTCATTAGCAGTACATGCAAGCGACCCAACAGATACATCAGGCATATGATTGTCATTCTTAACGTTGTCATGGCGATGCTCAAGGATTTAATTGAGCGTTCTTATCAATATGTTGGAGGAAGACCGGCTCGCCATTGAAATGCAACGCAGCTGACGTAAACGCAGGCTGACGGCCAAATCATGATTAGTAGCTATTTCTCTCTCTCTCTCTCTCTCTCTCTCTCTCTCTCTCTCTCTCTCTCTCTCTCTGTCAGTCACCCACTCTCTCTCTCCCTCTCTCTTTGTCTCTCACTCTCTCTCTCTCTCTCTCTGTCAGTCACCCTCTCTCTTTGTCACTCTCTCTCTCTCCATCCCTCCCTCTCTCTCCCTCTCCCTCTCCCTCTCTCTCTCTCTCTGTCAGTCACCCCTCTGTCTCTCTCTCACTCAGACTGCGATGTGGTGAAGTGAGCAGTTTCCACTCTCCCTCTATCTCTCTCCCCTCTGATGAGAGACGTTGGCCTTCATCTCCAAGAGGGGACATGCTGAAGCATGCACACATTTTCAACTCAGCGTCCCAGCCCACGCCCAGAGTGATTTCCTCCTTTGTCTCGGCACAAAGCACAATAAATCCAGCTTTCTTTCGGTCCGGGCCGGCGTCAGGCAGGAGGGGGAAGGCTTCTGTTCAGAGAGCGCTGCGATCGAGGGTTAAAACCCACGTTCAAACAGATCCAGTGCCATTCTTTTTGCACAACCCTGTGATTTGGTGTAAAATAAATGATATCAGGGTTTATTTTTAGGCAATATTTAAATTAATCCAAAATGCAGACCCTAATACACCACAACATATTAGACATTTACATTCAGGGCGTTTAGAAGACGCTTTCATCCTAAGCGATTTACAGTACGTACATTTGTCAGAAGGAAGAGAAACAACAATATATCGCTGTCAGTACAGTAAGACCCTTCAGTAGAAAATGCCCTTTAAACCAAATTTTATTGTAACAAAGGTGCGCTGAGCTTTTCTAATGAATTTAGAATATTTATCAGCGTGAAATGGCTTTTATTAAAATACCATGACTTGCCCAATAAACACTTTTCATAATAGAGTAGAAAATCACAGAAGTGCAGAAAAGCCTCTTTTGTGAAGTTCATACACACACACACACACACACACACACACACACACACACACACACACACACACACACACACACACACACACACACACACACACACACACACACACACACACACACACACACACACACACACACACTCCCTCCCTGCCCATGGGAGAAGGGTGCGAGCTTAATCACGACAGAAGGAGCATCAGGTGCGTCTCGTTAAGTGTGTGATTAGTATCCACCCTGCCGGCCTTTTTTTGAGGAACCACGAGTGGCCAGGTCTGAGACTTCATTATAGAGCCACTATTGAACAGCTCTGTGGTCTGAGACTCCACTGTAGAGCCGCTAGTGGACAGCTCTGCTGTCTGAGACTCCATTGTAGAGCCGCTAGTGGACAGCTCTGTGGTCTGAGACTCCACTGTAGAGCCGCTAGTGGACAGCTCTGCTGTCTGAGACTCCACTGTAGAGCCGCTAGTGGACAGCTCTGTGGTCTGAGACTCCACTGTAGAGCCGCTAGTGGACAGCTCTGCTGTCTGAGACTCCACTGTAGAGCCGCTAGTGGACAGCTCTGCTGTCTGAGACTCCATTGTAGAGCCGCTAGTGGACAGGTCTGCTGTCTGAGACTCCATTGTAGAGCCGCTAGTGGACAGGTCTTCTGTCTGAGACTCCATTATAGAGCCGCTAGTGGACAGCTCTGTGGTCTGAGACTCCATTGTAGAGCCGCTAGTGGACAGCTCTTCTGTCTGAGACTCCATTGTAGAGCCGCTAGTGGACAGCTCTGCTGTCTGAGACTCCACTGTAGAGCCGCTAGTGGACAGGTCTGCTGTCTGAGACTCCATTGTAGAGCCGCTAGTGGACAGCTCTGCTGTCTGAGACTCCACTGTAGAGCCGCTAGTGGACAGCTCTGCTGTCTGAGACTCCACTGTAGAGCCGCTAGTGGACAGGTCTGTGGTCTGAGACTCCACTGTAGAGCCGCTAGTGGACAGGTCTGCTGTCTGAGACTCCACTGTAGAGCCGCTAGTGGACAGGTCTGCTGTCTGAGACTCCACTGTAGAGCCGCTAGTGGACAGCTCTGTGGTCTGAGACTCCACTGTAGAGCCGCTAGTGGACAGCTCTGTGGTCTGAGACTCCACTGTAGAGCCGCTAGTGGACAGGTCTGCTGTCTGAGACTCCACTGTAGAGCCGCTAGTGGACAGCTCTGCTGTCTGAGACCCCTTCCTGAGTGAAAGATGACCCAGAGCCCCTTAGGACAACCAACATTTCATCGGCGTGTTGCTCAGCTCGTGTACGACCCGCCGTTGCCGCGCGTCCGGCTCCCAGCAGACAAACAACTGAGTTACAGTGGCAGGTCTGACAAAACCGCGCTAACAAGATCCCACAGCCAACTGGATAATGGAGGGCGGTCTGTCTGAGGGCGGTCTGTCTGAGGGCGGTCTGTCTGAGGGCGGTCTGTCTGAGGGCGGTCTGTCTGAGGGCGGTCTGTCTGAGGGCGGTCTGTCTGAGGGCGGTCTGTCTGAGGGCGGTCTGTCTGAGGGCGGTCTGTCTGAGGGCGGTCTGTCTGAGGGCGGTCTGTCTGAGGGTCTGTCTGAGGGTCTGTCTGAGGGCGGTCTGTCTGAGGGCGGTCTGTCTGAGGGCGGTCTGTCTGAGGGCGGTCTGTCTGGGGGCGCCGGCGTGTAGCAGACATGAGGGTCGGATGGAGCCGCAGTGAGCGCAGCAGGAGGATAATCCTCCTTCGCCTCGCTGCACCTTGAATCAGCACTTTCTGCTCCTCGTCTCTCAGAATATTCAGAGGGAAATATTCAGGGAACAAACGGCTGGACCGGCCTTTAATGTTTGTTGTGGTGTTTTCCTCCTCAGAGATGAATCCTTTGCTCCGTCGCTGGGCTGACTCATCAGGTTTCCTTCCCCATTAACTAGCTGCTTTTCATTTGATGCTGTTTCGTCTGACGCAGGGAAGCAGAACGCGTCGCAGCAGGCAGAGCAGCCTGACCGCGAGGACGAGTTTACACATGAGGACGCCCTGTTCTCTGCTCGAGGGGGGCAGCCTGTCACACGCCTCTTGACATAAATAACGCAGAGGGCCTCCTCTTTCATGATCTTAACTTTAACCAGGGGTTCTTATAGAAGCCCTTTAACCAGGGCTTCCTGACCTACGGGGTTCAACCCAACCTCCGGCGTGCGTGGGGCGGGCCGGGGGCTGGGGGTGTAGAGCCGTCTGGGGAGCTTCGAGCTCAGAGCCCAGCTTTAACCAGGAAGAGGGAACGACTCCCGGCTGGGATGAAGCACCATGTATTGATGCTTTGAATCATGATCTTCATTTCTGAAGCGTTGGACAACCGGATCCTAGAATGTAAAAGAACAATAACACAAGACAGCGTGATGGGGAATAGAAGAAACACACGTTTTTGATGTCTCATGGAGGGTTGGCTACCCGGTGGCTTAGCCAGTGTCCCCTGAACTGAACAAAGGGGGCTGGGGGCTCGGTTACCTGGAGGACACGGTGGATCACGTCTGTTCTTTAGTCTGCTAACAAATGAAGAGACGAAGAGATGGTGAAACGGTCTTCATTTCCTCCTTTGATGTCATGACCTTGTGGAGGGGTGATGCTGTGTCAACGGCTCAGTGGACCTGTTGGAGGCTCAGTGGACCTGTTGGAGGCTCAGTGGACCTGTTGGAGGCTCAGTGGACCTGTTAGAGGCTCAGTGGACCTGTTAGAGGCTCAATGGACCCTTTAGAGGCTCAGTGGACCTGTTAGAGGCTCAGTGGACCTGTTGGAGGCTCAGTGGACCTGTTGGAGGCTCAGTGGACCTGTTGGAGGCTCAGTGGACCTGTTAGAGGCTCAGTGGACCTGTTGGAGGCTCAGTGGACCTGTTGGAGGCTCAGTGGACCTGTTAGAGGCTCAGTGGACCTGTTGGAGGCTCAGTGGACCCTTTAGAGGCTCAGTGAACCTGTTGGAGGCTCAGTGGACCTGTTAGAGGCTCAGTGGACCTGTTGGAGGCTCAGTGGACCTGTTGGAGGCTCAGTGGACCTGTGTACAACTGTGGGTGTGCTTCTTTGCATTTAGAAGTCTGTCCTTGACACAATATCTCATAAAGGAATTGCCACGACAATTTGTCCACGACTCACCTATCACAGCTACTGTGAAAGCTATTATTAATTATTATTAATAACATCGAGGTCCCACTGAGGAGGTTTGGATTCTATTCATCGGAGGGTTAGTACTGTTTGTGCTCTGATGCCTATGAGGATGAATCATGTTTGAGTAAATAAAGCCGGACTGTAACCAATGGCAAGGCCTTAATAGAACAACAGGAACCAAGGTAACGTGATGCTGCTGCCTCCGTTCAGAGCTTCTTCTACCGTGGCTCTCACCGAGGCTTTTACTGAGTCTCCACAACCCACTTCCCATTGTCCCTGTATCTCCCACAAACACACAGGCACAGACACACCACACACACACAGGCACAAAGACACACACACACACACACACACACACACACACACACACACACACACACACACACACACACACACACACACACACACACACACACACACACACACACACACACACACACACACACACACACACACACACACAACTACACACACACACACACCCACACACACACACACACACACACACACACACACACACACACACACACACACACACACACACACCTACACTCACACACAGACACACACATACAGTCATGCACACAGACGCCCACACATGTGTGTGTGTGTGTGTGTGTGTGTGTGTGTGTGTGTGTGTGTGCTCCTAGCCTAATAAAGGCTAGACGTATGTAGACTTGCTAACACTAGATACTAGACACCATTCGGTAAGGGACTAGTTTATAGTCAGTAGGACATGATAGTAGAGACCCGATCTCTGCAGCGACGCGGAAAACCGTCCAGAGTAGATCGTGGTGCTTAGTTCTTGGGTGTCTATCTTTAAAGTACAGAGGAAGACTGTGGAAGACAGAACCATGGGCAGCACAGCCCTTCCTCTCTGTGGTAGAACCACAGGACAACCAGAACCTCTCTGAGGTAGAAGCACAGAGACGCCCCTATAGTGAGGCTGTCTGTTAAACCTCTCTGAGGTAGAACCCCACAGAGACGCCCCTATAGTGAGGCTGTCTGTTAAACCTCTCTGAGGTAGAACCCCACATAGAGACGCCCCTATAGTGAGGCTGTTAAACCTCTCTGAGGTAGAACCCCCCAGAGACGCCCCTATAGTGAGGCTGTCTGTTAAACCTCTCTGAGGTAGAACCCCACACAGAGACGCCCCTATAGTGAGGCTGTCTGTTAAACCTCTCTGAGGTAGAACCCCACACAGAGACGCCCCTATAGTGAGGCTGTTAAACCTCTCTGAGGTAGAACCCCACAGAGACGCCCCTATAGTGAGGCTGTTAAACCTCTCTGAGGTAGAACCCCACACAGAGACGCCCCTATAGTGAGGCTGTTAAACCTCTCTGAGGTAGAACCCCACAGAGACGCCCCTATAGTGAGGCTGTTAAATCTCTCTGAGGTAGAACCCCACAGAGACGCCCCTATAGTGAGGCTGTCTGTTAAACCTCTCTGAGGTAGAACCCCACAGAGACGCCCCTATAGTGAGGCTGTCTGTTAAACCTCTCTGAGGTAGAACCCCACAGAGACGCCCCTATAGTGAGGCTGTTAAACCTCTCTGAGGTAGAACCCCACACAGAGACGCCCCTATAGTGAGGCTGTTAAACCTCTCTGAGGTAGAACCCCACACAGAGACGCCCCTATAGTGAGGCTGTCTGTTAAACCTCTCTGAGGTAGAACCCCACACAGAGACGCCCCTATAGTGAGGCTCTCTGTTAAACCTCTCTGAGGTAGAACCCCACAGAGACGCCCCTATAGTGAGGCTCTCTGTTAAACCTCTCTACTCAGAATAGACCTCAATGTGGGCCAGGCGCTGTGTTCCTTCAAAGCTCCAACTTCTCAGCCGACGCGTGGCCACTTTGTAGCGCGTCGATGCTGTTTAGGGCGTACAGGGCTGGGCTGAGCTCAGACTAATGAAACCTACACTGACGGGTAGGAGAACTATTTTTAGAGACGGAGGAACACACGTTCCACCGGATCCCTGCACCCGCACCGTTGCACACCTCACGAGGAAAATTACGTTAGACTTGTATTGATCATGTGTCCCATCATGTGTCCTGTGTGTCCCATCATGTGTCCTGTGTGTCCCATCATGTGTCCTGTGTGTCCCATCATGTGTCCTGTGTGTCCCATCATGTGTCCTGTGTGTCCCATCATGTGTCCTGTGTGTCCCATCATGTGTCCTGTGTGTCCCATCATGTGTCCTGTGTGTCCCATCATGTGTCCTGTGTGTCCCATCATGTGTCCTGTGTGTCCCATCATGTGTCCTGTGTGTCCCATCATGTGTCCTGTGTGTCCCATCATGTGTCCTGTGTGTCCCATCATGTGTCCCATCATGTGTCCTGTGTGTCCCATCATGTGTCCTGTGTGTCCCATCATGTGTCCTGTGTGTCCCATCATGTGTCCTGTGTGTCCCATCATGTGTCCTGTGTGTCCCATCATGTGTCCCATCATGTGTCCCATCATGTGTCCTGTGTGTCCCATCATGTGTCCTGTGTGTCCCATCATGTGTCCTGTGTGTCCCATCATGTGTCCTGTGTGTCCCATCATGTGTCCTGTGTGTCCCATCATGTGTCCTGTGTGTCCCATCATGTGTCCTGTGTGTCCCATCATGTGTCCTGTGTGTCCTGTGCGAGCCATACCCTTCATCCCGTTCTCCTCCTCGCTGCCCTGCGTTGAGGCAGGCGGTGCTGAGGCGATCGTCTCCGCGTGTTGGAGGAAGACGAAGGGAGTCCTGGGGAGGAGGGATGAGGTCAGAAGGAGGAGATCAGTCGGAGCGGATCTGAAGGAACCGGTTCAGAGAAGAAAACGTCAACACATTAGCATCAGATAGAATCTAAATGTGTATCTGTTCATTGTTTTACGTCTTTATCGTAAAGCAACGCTTTGGTGTTTGGTTAAACATATTCTTCTGATCTATAAAATATAGATAAATATTTACCAAACGGAGCGATCCGTTGATGGGAACAAGAGGAACCATGATAAGCACTGCTGCTCTGTTCCAGACCCAGTGTGCTCTAGTTCTCCTGTCGCCTACTGTTAGTCAAACATCTCAGCCCACCCGCTGTGTACCGAGTGCTGCTGCTGAACTCAACACAGGGCTGGGCTCACGGGAGACTAATGAAACCTACACTGACATGTTGACAGACTTTGGAGTCTATTTGTGGAGACAGACTGAGGAAAACACATGTCACTGCACCAGCACCATTATGCATCATAAGACGTTAGACTGTTACTAAAACACGAACATCGGAAAATAATCCCCCCCCTCGCTGCCCCCCAGTCCATTCCTGCCCCCTGCTCACTCCGCCCCCCCCTCCCTCTCTTGACAGGCCAGATGGATGCCCCTAACCAATCAGGAGGCGATGCCATGATTGCACAGAAATTTGCCCGCAGCGTCTAAAATCTAAATTGTCTCTACAAGGCGGGCATGCACCGGAGACGGTATTCTCCCAGAGCACTTCACCCACTAACAGCTGACGGTTGGCCATGGCATGACACCACAAAAACAGCTCTTAAATCTCATACATGTATCGACATCTCTCTTAATTCTCTCTCCCCCGGACACCATCCTCTTGTCCCCAGTTATCGCTGTGGGGTCAGTGTCTCTGTCCCCCGCTGTCACTCAGACTGACGTGTGTCTCTGTCCGTCTGTCTGTCTGTGTCTCTGTCCGTCTGTCTATCTTGCTTAAGGCTGTATTTCAGGGCTCTCTGGTGGTCTGACAGGAGGAGAGCTCCTCTCCCCATCAGCCTGGAGAGGAGAGCAGTGTCAGTAGTGAGTCACGTGGTGGGGCGATGCCAGCAGACAGACTACAGACCACAGGCGCCAGCGCTGGGTAATCATCACTCAGAAACATTGCATAGCTTATCATTTTAGGAATGTCCCTTCATTTCTTGAATGGAACAACATATAGCACAATAATATTTATGGTTCATTACAGTTCCTTCCCTTGCTTGGTGTCAGCCTGGTGGATTTCCTCTTATGGTTATTTAAAGCATTGTTTCAATCAGACAAAGCTTTTCTTAAAAGCATTTACTCCGTCTATTTTCAATATGGACTCAACAACCTTGACCATCATGCATTACTATAAGCCAAGACTTTAATTTAAAGAAGAGGGATTATATAATAGGAGAGTGAAAAATAACCGCTCATGTAAACGTAACGTAAACCAATGGACCGTTTCTTTGTGTGCATGATATGTTTGAGGGTGTTGGCATTAGAAACTGGGCAGCCAATGCTGTGATTTCAAGGTGTTTCTTCTCAATGCCATCTGTGTTTGAAATCAGATCTGGCATTCTGTATATGCTCAATGGAGATCCCGCCAAATGCATAATGATGACACCGGCTCAGCCCAGCCATGCAATATACTTTGCATTAAAAACCCTCCACTTACAGCTGGTTATGGGCGTTCAATACCTTGGCAGCTGCTGCTATTCTGCTCCCGCTGTGTGTGTGTGTGTGTGTGTGTGTGTGTGTGTGTGTGTGTGTGTGTGTGTGTGTGTGTGTGTGTGTGAATTCACCATCTGCAAGCGCTGCGCCTGCATGTACTCTATATTATAGCGCACACACACACTTCACACTGACTGCAGCAAGCAGAGGATAGAGGAGTAGAGTGGATATTGGGGCTGAGCAGGAAGACATGGTGTGGGTCTCCTGCTCAGCACAGTGTACAGAGTGATGTCATGTGGCTGTCTGTGTTAGACCACCTGTCTCTGAGGTGGTGGTCTGGTGTTAGACCACCTGTCTCTGAGGTGGTGGTCTGGTGATAGACCTGTCTCTGAGGTGGTGGTCCTGGTGATAGACCTGTCTCTGAGGTGGTGGTCCTGGTGATAGACCTGTCTCTGAGGTGGTGGTCTGGTGTTAGACCTGTCTCTGAGGTGGTGGTCCTGGTGTTAGACCACCTGTCTCTGAGGTGGTGGTCTGGTGTTAGACCACCTGTCTCTGAGGTGGTGGTCTGGTGATAGACCACCTGTCTCTGAGGTGGTGGTCTGGTGATAGACCTGTCTCTGAGGTGGTGGTCTGGTGATAGACCTGTCTCTGAGGTGGTGGTCCTGGTGATAGACCTGTCTCTGAGGTGGTGGTCCTGGTGTTAGACCACCTGTCTCTGAGGTGGTGGTCCTGGTGATAGACCTGTCTCTGAGGTGGTGGTCTGGTGTTAGACCACCTGTCTCTGAGGTGGTGGTCCTGGTGATAGACCACCTGTCTCTGAGGTGGTGGTCTGGTGTTAGACCACCTGTCTCTGAGGGTGTGGTCTGGTGTTAGACCTGTCTCTGAGGTGGTGGTCTGGTGATAGACCACCTGTCTCTGAGGTGGTGGTCTGGTGTTAGACCACCTGTCTCTGAGGTGGTGGTCTGGTGTTAGACCTGTCTCTGAGGTGGTGGTCTGGTGATAGACCTGTCTCTGAGGTGGTGGTCCTGGTGATAGACCACCTGTCTCTGAGGTGGTGGTCTGGTGTTAGACCACCTGTCTCTGAGGTGGTGGTCCTGGTGATAGACCTGTCTCTGAGGTGGTGGTCTGGTGTTAGACCACCTGTCTCTGAGGTGGTGGTCTGGTGATAGACCTGTCTCTGAGGTGGTGGTCCTGCTGTTAGACCACCTATCTCTGAGGTGGTGGTTCTGGATACTTGATACCTTCTTGGGTCCCGTTAACTTATTGTAACCCAGGCCTTGTGTCCAGATGACGTCCAGCCGTACCCCGTCACCGGAGTGGGTTCCTCTGACAGGCGAGGACAGAGACCCCATGTGGTTTTATTTTCTGGGTCTCAGATGGGTCGTTCCACTCCTATCGCGAGGCCATCCTAGCCTCGCTCCATCCTAGCCTCGCTCCATCCTGGCCTCGCTCCATCCTAGCCTCACTCCATCCTAGCCTCGCTCCATCCTAGCCTCGCTCCTTCCTAGCCTCACTCCATCCTAGCCTCGCTCCATCCTAGCCTCGCTCCATCCTAGCCTCGCTCCATCCTAGCCTCGCTCCATCCTAGCCTCGCTCCATCCTGGCCTCGCTCCATCCTAGCCTCGCTCCGTCCTAGCCTCATGCCCTAGGTCACATGCCGGCAGGCTGCTAATGATTGATGAATTCCATGGCTGCCAGGCGGGGGGGACGAGTCCCAGGGTCCTGCCTCCGTCAGCCCACCTTGCTGCTCAGCACGCTGGGACGAGCCTCAGATGTGTCAGTATGGAAGCTATGCGGGGTGACCCCGTTGGCTCCTGCTGCTGGTGTTGATAATGAATCCTTCTCTCTTTGGGACATTCCTCACGGCGCTTTCATTGGCTGAGCGTTTCTGACCACAGAGGAGAAATAATTGGCGTAGAGAATTGTGAGCGCATTATAAGGTTAGTTGAATGGATAATGCACTGGCATCATCTGCTATAGCATCTGTTACAGAGAAGCCCCACTGAATCAGCAAGAGGTAAATGAATAAAAAACAAGACCTAACGTTTTTACTAAGATGCTGCACATGCAGTGGAGGGATATAAAGTGTGAGCGATGCAAGGCTAATGAGGCTTCTGGGCCGACCAGAGAACCGCCGCCAAACCACAGCCCATCCTGCAGTCTTACAGCCCATATATTGTAGCATATAGAACAGTTATAGCATATTCTACATGCAGCCTACAATATGTAGGCTGTAAGGCTGTAGGATTGTCTCTATCATAATCATCATCACCCTTTCCCCACCCCGACCTGAGAGTCGTTTAAGGTCTAGTAGAAGCTAAATGCTGTTGATTGACTCCAGGATGCAGCAGCACTATGACAGAATCCCCTCTGTAGGCTAATGAGTCCTTTAATCCGCCCACCGACACGTCAACACTGAAGCCGTCCACCGGAGGAATGTTTTATTTCATGTGTTTGAAAGCTGCTCTCCCGAGTGGCCCTCAGTGCTGCCGAGTGCTGGATCAACCCTATCAAACGTCGGTTGTTACGTTATGTTATCCAATCTTGGTGCTGAGTAGGTGTTTGACTGGGGAGGCACGCCTGCCACTGCTGACCAAAACAGATCAAATGCCAAACTATTGAGTTTCAAACGCACAGTAATTGGAATTGTGAATGTGAAGCTAAGCAGCGGCGGCCGGAAGATTAGTCTGCTGCCCACAGTCCGTCACATCGCGCGCGCTGTCATTTACACGCTGACACACGCACACGCACTCGCACGTACACCCATGACACACGCACACACACACACGCACACGCACACGCACACACACACACACGCGCGCGCATGCACGCACGCACGCACGCACGCACGCACACACACACACACACACACACACACACACACACACACACACACAAAACAGACGCACAAGCACACACACACACACACACACACACGCGCGCGCACACGCAGACAGACGCATCGCACAAACACGCACACATGCACGCACACAGACATGCACACACACACACAGACACACACAGGCACGCCGTCTCCTTCCTCTGATTTGCATTACAGGCTCCTCTGCTCTTCTGGGTTGTGCAGGGACAGACTGGTATCTCTTAACGATACGCTGGAAAGGACGAGGATTTGGGCTGATGTGTTCCAGGAACCGGCTTTGATAACTATGGTCCATTTTACAAAAAGCAAATGACTTTGGCCTCATGCTTTATTTATATATTCCTTTTTTTTGGTAGCAATTATATCCTACAGTCTTCCAATTTTCTCTTTCTTTTTTTTATATTTGACGGTAGCATTTAGAAGCCCTTCAAGAGTTCTTATATGTTGAGTTTGACAATCCTCTTCCTTAGCTTCATCTACTCTCAAGCATATATCTATTCTCAAGCATATATCCTATACCATAGATATAATTATTATTCTTAACAATAATAATCATAATAATAGTGATAATAGGTTCATTTAAAAGGTTATGTGGATTGAAGTGATTATTTTACTTTTCTCAACCATTGCACAATAGCATAACTTCTGAGACGTGAAATTAGCAATTTATTCTACTAATGGTTTGTTCAATTGTCTGAATATGCATCAAACATATGAATAATTGATCCAACCATTAGATCAAGCATTGAAGACCCTCATTTTGAGAATTGCAAACCTATTACGGTAAGAATTAAGCTTCTGACGAAATAAAAGAAAAATAAATAAGATCAAATCTGATACAATAGGCTGTGTAATGCAGACCCCGAGAAAATGTCCACTCAGAGGACCTCTGTGAGGCTAATAGTCTGCTTGTGTGTCCTTAAGTGTTCAGCCCTTTAACCAGGGTCACAAAAGCATTGCCCCACACAGACACGCACGCACGCACGCACGCACGCACGCACGCACGCACGCACGCACGCACGCACGCACGCACGCACGCACGCACGCACGCACGCACGCACGCACGCACGCACGCACACACGCACGCACGCACGCACACACGCACGCACACACACATATTGACACACCGTTCAGTCTTTACACTCTATTGTACCGCTATTTGTCCTGTACTTAACGAAGACAAAGCAGGAGCAGACTTCAAGGTCGCCCGTCCTCCACATCAGGCCAGGCGGGCGACCTTGGGATGGACGTAATGGTTTTAGTACGCCTCAGTATACTTGAGTGTACTCCTTTCAATCAATGTGTTTATTGTGCTGGATGAGGCTTTTCCTCTGGGACAGGGGGGCCCCTTTGGATCTGAATGAGGATCTGAACAGAACACTGTGGCTGTTTGAGTCATCTGTGACCTCGTGGAGGAATTCCACCTGAACTACTTCCTCCATTTATTAGTGTGAGTGATGTGATTCACACACACACACACACACACACACACACACACACACACACACACACACACACACACACACACACACACACACACACACACACACACACACACACACACACACACACACACTTAGAGAGGCCTATGCTATATAACATACTGGTGGTAGTTTAGAGCTGCAGCATAATAATGTCTGTTTTACATTCAGAACGTAGAAACAGTAAAACAGCATGGTATAGTCTTTTTTCTAATCCCTTTTAAACATTTTATTTTGACTTGGTAATGTCCTATACCCCATTGTAATGCAGTTTCTTTATCTTCTCTGCTCCATTTGGTTTCAGTGCAGACGTGCGCTGATTATATGTTATTAACTGTACCATTGTATCTTTTTTGTTCAACTTAAGAGGAAGAAAAATAGATGGCAAAAGTGCATTTCTTATATACAGTATATTCTTTTAAAATAGGTCACAGTAATTCTTCAGCTTTATTTGTATTCCTATTCCAGACTTTCACAATACAACAACTAGAAAGCAATACCGTTTTCCTCCCACTCACCGCCCCTGTCTGTCCAGCGATCCAGAGAACCAGAAACACACCGAGCACTGGGCTGTGGCTGGCCTAAAGAGACGCCCTAACCCTAACCCTAACCCTAAAGAGACGCCCTAACCCTAACCCTAACCCTAAAGAGACACCCTAACCATAACACTAACCCTAACCCTAACCCTAAAGAGACGCCCTAACCCTAACCCTAACCCTAACCTTAAAGAGACGCCCTAACCATAACACTAACCCTAACCCTAACCCTAAAGAGACGCCCTAACCCTAACCCTAACCCTAACCCTGAAGAGACGCCAGGAGACTAAACACAGCTGTGTGGACATGGGATACACCTTCCCTACTCTTAAGCTGTCTGTCACATTTCCAGAGGAAAGGAACCAGGTCTCGCAGCGGTCCAAAGCCCCAAGGCGGGTTTTAATGTGTTTTTGGGTGTAGGTGGGCAACTAGCGCAGGGTGAAAACAGTCATTCGCCAGCCAGCCATCCGCAGCACAATAGAGAAGTGCTGCGTTAAACATGGGCTGATGGATCTGTTGCTTTTATGCTGCCAGAGTGTTGCTCCAATTCTGTAGCTTTCTCAGTCAAAGACTCTTATTAAGGTGTCAAGGTGGGGAAGCATATTTTTTTATGAAGGCTTCCCTGGCCCGAGGCTGATTCTGGACATCTGATCATCACAATCATTACCGGTATTAGCAACAATCTGGGCGATTCTAATGAGTGTGTTATCACTTGCAGACTGTATTCTGATTAGAGCCTTTCTGTGGTACGGTTCTTATTCAATAATAGCGATGTAGGTAATGGTAAAATGGATCACGCTACATCAGATTTTTATGGATCAACAGACCGTATACCTCTCTGTTCTATATTCTGCTGATATGTGTTGTATGGGTTGTGATACGATGGATTGTTCGCCGAGAAGTTTAAAGAATAATGAGACCTACATTCCTCCAATGGGAGGTTTTTTGACCTCCATGGACAAAGAACAAAGGCCTTGTTCACTCCAGTGGGTCAGAAGGCTCGAAATATATTTCCCATCTTTTACTCTTGAAACATACAATAACATAATCATTTTAGTATAAAATGTTGTTTATTTTAATAGACTTGCCATCTGCCTGTTTCCTTAAATATGTATTTCAACATTTAACATATCACCAGAGCTTTAAATCATAAAATCATTAAAATACATAGAAGTATGTGTTACACATCAACGTAATGTATTGCTCAGATGACAGCCGTAACTTTGGAAACGTAAGGCATCAAATTAAAAATCTCAATTTTTAAGTCACACTTGAAATAATCCATATCCCGGATAGGAAAGTATTGTGCTAATGTTTCGCATCTCAAACGGTTGAAATAGCTATAATATTCACACTTCACATACATCTTGCGTAATACAATCTTTTGAGTTTTTGAGTCCTTGTTATGTAAACTTATCAAAAGGGACTCTCCAAACGAATAACCACAAAATAATCACCCTGGCTCTTTAGACTCTTGTAATTTCAAAATGTCATTCAGAGCATTTCTATTGTGCCGTTGCAAAAAAGTACAAGGACAGAACAAGATACAGAAAAATACATATAGATTAAAACTGTAGATAGGTTTAAAGACAAACTCCCTTCGCTGGTATAAAGGAGCGTGAAGTCCATTGCAACACCGGCTGGTCTTTTTATAGGCTATTGCCAATAAAAACCCACAGGAATTCAAAGAGTTCAGGTTGTGTCTGTGTCCGTACCGATTCTGTTCCTGCAGGTAAACAGTCTAGGGTAGACGAATTGCTGTTGTTCGTCTTTTCAGTTCGACCAATCTGACACATGATGCATGAGAGGAGAGCTTCCGAGCCCCGATGCAGTTTGTGGACTGAAGTCGTTGTGAGTCACATGATCTTCATGTTGAAAGTCACAGACGGCTCGTTGGGACTGGCTTCCTCCAGGTCCTCCGCCGGGGGCACGTATTCGACCTCTATTTTAGACGTGGTGTTCCTTTTCCCTCGACTCCAGAGGAAGATAATAACCAGACAGAAGAGGACGACTCCGAGGAAGGAGATGAAGCCCATGGTGGTGGCGATGATCAGCGTCTTGACGTCGAAGGGGAAGGGGGCGGCGGCCCGGGTCACGTTGGCGCCCTCGTCACTAGGCTGGTTCAGGATGAAGGCGTGAGTCTTGTTGGGCAGGTGGGGCCAGTTGGGAGAGTAGCTGTGCACAAAGAGGTGGGCGGCTTTGCTCTCGTTGCCGGCCGCGTTGCTGGCGATGCACAGGTACGTCCCGTTGTCCTTGATCTGGGCGTAGCGGACCTCCAGGGAGCCCTCGCCGGTCACGCTGAGCCTGGACCCCGCCGTCTTGGTGGTCACGTACTCCTTCTTGGGGGAGAGCCACATGATGACGGGGGGCGGGTCGCCCTGCGCCTGGCAGTTAAACTGGACCGTGGTTCCCTCGTCCACGTGACTCTCCTGGATCTTGTTGTCCACAATGGTCGACTTCCTGCAGGTGAAATAGTCCAGCGGGAGGACGTCGGGGAAGTCTTTGAACTCCTTCCCCTCCACGGCCTGGGGGGAGGCGCAGGTCGGCTGCTGTCTGTTGAAGTTCAGCCTCCATCGGCGGCGGAAGACCCAGAGGAGGCGGCAGTCGCAGGCCAGGGGGTTTTCGTACAGAGCCAGGGTCTCCAGGTTCCCCACGGAGTGGAAGACCGACTCCTCCAGGGTGCTCAGACTGTTGCTGGACACGTTGAGGACACGGAGGTGATTCAGCCCCCGGAAGGAGTAGGGCTCTATGGTGGCCAGGCTCCCCCCCACCAGGTGCAGGGCCTGCAGCTTCTGCAGGCTGTGAAGCTGGTTCCCCTCCACCGTGCGGATGGGGTTGAAAGACAGGTTGAGGAACCGCAGGTGACCCAGGTGGCGGATGGCCTGGTAGGGGACGGCCGAGAGGTTACAGCGCGTGATGGACAACGACGTGATGTTCAGCCCGAACAGGCATTTGGCGGTCATGGTGTCCAGGGCCGGCATGTTGGAGATCTCCAGCAGCCTGAGGTGGTAGAGCCTCTTGAAGGAGTAGTCTCGGATGGCGCTGACGTTGAGGTGGCGGAGGCGCAGGGACAGCAGGCCGTGCAGGTGGCTCAGGGCCTCGGTGGGCACCGAGCCCAGGTTACAGCGCTCGATGTTCAGGGACTCCAGGTTGCTGAGGCCCTGGAAGGAGCGCGGCGAGATGAACACCAGGTCGTTGTCCCCCACCTCCAGAGCCCTTAGATTGTACAACTCCTGGAACATGTAGTCCAGCAGAATCACTATTTTGTTGTCGCTGATATCCAGCTGTGTGAGGTTGTTGAGGCCTGTGAACACGCCCAGCTGGATGAGCTTCAGGTGGTTGTTCCGCAGCCCCAGAGTCCGCAGGTTGGCCAGGTTGCTGAAGGCCCCGGGCTCGATGGACGAGATGATGTTCTCGTTGAGCTGCAGCTCCTCCAGAAGAGGGTAATTCATAAACTCTTCTGGCCCGACGCTTTTGAGACGGTTCTTGCTGATGTCCAGCAGCCGCGTCTCGATGGGGATGCCCTCCGGGAGACCGGCCAGCCTCCGGCGGTGGCAGACCACCGAGCGCTCCTGGGCGTTGCAGTCGCAGCGGGAGGGACAGCCGGTGGTGGAGCCGGAGAGCACGGTGCCCAACAGCAGGACCAGGATGGGCTGCCAACACGCCATCAAGTAGTTGTTGCCTCCGGCCTCCCCGGTCACCATCCTGCTGCTCACCTGTGCAGAACGAAAAGCACAAACAATGTTCAGGAGGGTTACAGAAGCTGCCATGTTGGGGATTTAATACAGGATTAGAGGCCGGATTCAATTGCATCTGTTCTTCTGGTGAGACCTCCGTGATCCCAGAGCTTCCCCCTAAAGCCACCAGGGTATTGCAGCTTACACCAGTAACGCTCATCAATAAATCCTAACTCCACAAATTCTATACAGATTATCCCAGTATGCTATATCAGTTCAATGTTTGGAGAATATGGCAATCTCACTCTGTCTGACATAACAAACAGAATATTCAAAATATAGAAGAATACATTATGATTTAAACTACCAGCTTTTACACGTCAGGATGGCAGAAGTTCTGCTGCTACCACAGCCTCTTCAGTGAGCGCCCGACCTTGAGATGATAAACAGCTGAGCTTACTGCCACGGGGTGATAAACCCAGAGGAAGATTAGGTTGATTTTATATTTTGGCTCTGGGGCGCGTTAAGTCATTTGGGTCTTCAAGCTCTACTCGCCTCATCAATCATGCAATTTGAGTCGCTGCAATAACTGGGAATAAGTTGTTGGGGAGGCCATGAGCACACACATGTAGAACGCACTCTGAGCTCTGTGTTCATCACTGAGGTGCTATGCTGGGCGTTGGTGGTTAAAGGTTTCTGCACACTTCCAATTAGTTGGAGGATAAATAAGACATTTGGATGTGCACTGAGAATAATAATGAAGTGCCTATTTGAAAGGCTGTGGAATTCATTTTAATTGTGGTTCGTTAACTAATAATTGAACGGACAGGGCATCTAAAGAGGAGTCACTCAGCTGTATCTCCGTATTGAACACGTAAATGCTCCCCCAGTCTGTGTACTATGAATCCCTCTTTGGTGTTTGTGAATCCTTGGCTCAACACTAGATCACCCAGCTCCATCGCTGTGTGGGTCTGAGCAGCAGCCTCAGGGTTTATGTGTGCATTGAACAGTTAAGTCAGTTGAGTCTGGGGCCAAATATGAATCATGTTGTCACAGCGTACATGTGGGAGCTGAATCAGCAGACGGCTCCAGTGAGAGATGCGAGTCCGCTCCTTCGTAGCAGCAGCGGTTATCTATGACTTCTCCACATTATTGCAGTGCGGCACTCCACTGCTGATTGGCTTACATGAAGCCTGACGCAGGTACTCAGGAAATACTCTTACTGGGGAAAAAATGAAAATGAAAAACGTTATCTGTCCCAGAGGAAGAAATACTGAAAAAACTGATAGAATTGTCCCTCACGTATGATATGAGTCAAATCTTGCAAGCTTGTAATAGGAGAAAAACATGTGTGTGTGTCTATGTATAAACACATGAAAATGGGCCAGTCACTCTGACCAGATCCACCAGAAGGTGGATGTTTGCCTGTTATACACCATCGCCATGACGACCATCATCTCTATTGAAGCTGAACACACCGTGGATGTACTCGTTAATGTACTTTGAAGAGTACTTCCCTCTTAAATAAATTGGTGTCTTCCTTCTGAAGAAATAAGAGTAGTAGAAGAAGAATAAAGTAGATAAACAATGTAATCTAAACCCCATTACCATCTCCCCCCCGCTCTCCCCCTCCACCACCTCGCCCCGTCCCTCTCTCTCATGGTAATGATCTCTGGAAGAAAGGAAGAGGCCATATCTTCTTCCCTATCCCCGCTGCCCCTCTCTCGCCGGACCTCTCAAGCTGTCAGCCGGCTGCAGCAGCATCACTCTGCTTATCATTAGGCGCTCTGGCCTTGGATCTCTCCACGGCCGGGCGTTGGTGTGACAGCCTGATGGAAGGGAGATAGTTACGCGGATGTGAACACTGTTGTTGCGATAAGCCCCCAGAAAGTGTGTCGACGGTGGGCACCCAGACGTCTTTGCTTCCCTTTGTGCATTGTGCGCACCACCTTTCATTCCTTATTCCATATTTCTCTATTCATCTTTATCACTTGCATAACATATTGTTCACGGTGGGGCGGGCCACAGCTGTTCCCTTCAGTCTTCATAATCAACAATGCACCACCACTACTATATGACACAGGAGTGTGTGTGTGGGTGTGTGTGAACTGTAACCTTGACGACACTGCGGTGCAATGTCTTTTGCTGCCACTTTCTTGGCTCCAGACGACCGGGACGCGCTGACTGTTCCGGCTTCTTTCTGCCTATTCTGTGGCTGCCTGTTCTCAGCATGTTGGGCTGACTGCAGGCTGCTCCAGTCTCCTACTGCTCTCTAAGACAGGCTGCTGAGGATGAATGGAAGCTTCTACGTGACCTTTAGGTGTGGATGGTACGTCAACGTCTGTGATAATTAGCTGTAGACCTCTCACCCCGCTGGGGAGGTCGGACAACGGTCCATGTTTCATTTACCGCCCTGCCAAAAATAAATAGTAAAGATACCTTTTATTCCGGCATTACTTGAAGTTATATGACCCGACCCAATCTTTTATGAATAGTAGTTTACATAAGACCTCATAATTCCATGCTGTTGAATGGCTGAAGCTCATCTTTATCATCTTGCAGACAACTTTGGAATTGTACGATAAATTCAATCATTAATTGAACGGGTGAGGTCCTGTCCTGTGATTGGCTGGTGGCACTGCGCAGTATTGGATGGTTCGATCGAAGTGAAGGGTGAATCTCCCGCTGGCGAGCTGGTCAGGATGTGGTGTTCCTGCAGCAGGCTGAGTGCTGGAGCACATTGAATTGGGCATCCGGAGGGACCGACCGGCTGCTATAGAAACAGGGACCGGAACGTCTTAAAGGGCATGAAAGTGTATTTGAGGAGGGAAGCTGTGTCATAGTTTGTTGATAGGCTACATTTCCCTTCAATTTTCTCCCCAGTCTCCCGGGGATCAGTGCAGTACTTATCTACGTGGGGCGGAGGGGCGCGCTGACAGACTCCTAACTAGGAGTCAGACACTGAGGTGACGGCTGCTTGGAGCTGCTGGGGGAGCATCGCAAGGTAGACGTGTGGTAAACATGTGGAGTTGGGAGGGAAGGCAGAGCATTAAGGTTTAAATAGGTAACCTGCAGTCCAACACAAAGCTGTGAAGATGGTTCCCCTGGTCCAAGGCTACAGAACCATCACGTTACTTATTAGAGATCATCACTGTGGCAGAGAGGGCCGTGGCAGCACCCCGTATCGGCCCACCGAAGGAGAGGGCCGTGGCAGCACCCCGTATCGGCCCACCGAAGGAGAGGGCCGTGGCAGCACCCCGTATCGGCCCACCGAAGGAGAGGGCCGTGGCAGCACCACGTATCGGCCCAACGAAGGAGAGGACCGTGGCAGCACCCCGTATCGGCCCAACGAAGGAGAGGACCGTGGCAGCACCCCGTATCGGCCCACCGAAGGAGAGGACCGTGGCAGCACCCCGTATCGGCCCACCGAAGGAGAGGACCGTGGCAGCACCCCGTATCGGCCCACCGAAGGAGAGGACTGTTACTAAGGACCCAGCCTGGCCCTGGAGGCCCACTGAAGGAGAGGACTGTTACTAAGGACCCAGCCTGGCCCTGGAGGCCCACTGAAGGAGAGGACTGTTACTAAGGACCCAGCCTGGCCCTGGAGGCCCACTGAAGGAGAGGACTGTTACTAAGGACCCAGCCTGGCCCTGGAGGCCCACTGAAGGAGAGGACCTGTTACTAAGGACCCAGCCTGGCCCTGGAGGCCCACTGAAGGAGAGGACTGTTACTAAGGACCCAGCCTGGCCCTGGAGGCCCACTGAAGGAGAGGACTGTTACTAAGGACCCAGCCTGGCCCTGGAGGCCCACTGAAGGAGAGGACTGTTACTAAGGACCCAGCCTGGCCCTGGAGGCCCACTGAAGGAGAGGACTGTTACTAAGGACCCAGCCTGGCCCTGGAGGCCCACTGAAGGAGAGGACTGTTACTAAGGATCCAGCCTGGCCCTGGAGGCCCAAATAGCCAACACTCCAACACCGTCCACACTGTCCAAACTAAAGATAAGAGTGTGTGCTGAGGGAGGAATACGTAGACACACTTTTCATGGTCAATATTTGATACAAATTTTTTTGTGTGGGTGTGCAATGGAGAACAGGCAAAAAGAACAAGCTCATTTTGTAATAAAATAATGTGGGCTGTAGTGTGAATCATGTTTCTACTTGAATCTAACTGGGAATAAACCTTCTAACCCGTTATTAGTGGTCAAAATGTCCAAATATTTTCCAATAATTCTATCTGAGACAGGAAGAGTCCATGAGTGCACAGAGCGAGCCTTAGACATCTGCCGCTGGTTTCATCAAACCGGTATGAGAGGAATTAACCATTACTTTTTATATTAACTATGAGTATTATCAGGCCTATACATCATATAGATACATTAATAGTGGAAAGCAGCTAAATCACCTCTGAGGGCCGCACACGGCGCCAGAGAGGGGTGCCAAGGTGTACTGACGTCCGCCCAATGTTTAGGTTCACTGCAGAAGATGACCACGTACTTAAAGGAATGTATGGCGGACCGTCCTTACCATATAAGGCGATCTTGAGTATATGCAGGGGGCGGTCATACATATGCAAAACAGCTCAGTTTGAAAGAATAAAAAAGACGGGGATCGAATGACCAGGCAGTGTCTTTGCATCCGCACTCGGTTTGTTGTTGCTTGTTTGTGGGTAACAATAAAGTCTGTCAATCCCTGATCCGGACTCCCCGATCCCTCACGCTCTCTCAGTTCTGTCAATCCCTGATCCGGACTCCCCGATCCCTCCTGCTCTCTCAGTTAGTTGTGATAGTTAGTGATAGGACTCGGTTATCTTCTATCACACCGATCCCTCCTGCTCTCTCAGTTAGTTGTGATAGTTAGTGATAACTCGGTTATCTTCTACCAGGCCGATCCCTCTTGCTCTCTCAGTTAGGTGAAGTGACAGGACTCGGTTATCTTCTACCAGGCCGGCAACAGGATAATACTTTGCTAATCCACAACAAGACACACGATGTGGAGAAAAGTATTGCCTGCTTTTATGGCAATATTAGCATTTGGAATAATTCTGCAGCGGTAATAATACCACAATGAAAAGTGGATAAGTAATGATACCCATAACTAGATATCCAGTGTTATAAAGGACTGCTTGGCTACCGGACTTGGCAAAGGAGTGCCTGCAAATAGTCAAAAGCACTCACAGCCTTAATAGCAGCTTAACTCACATACATTCAGCCTTTAGCATTCCGCCATCATTGACCTACTTCTCAGATATGTATTGCTGTTATTTTGCTCACATAAGATGTTTATGCACTATTGTGCACATCTAACGATGCAGCCTGAACATTGATTTGTTGTGTATATTGCACACATACAAAACATATTGTTGAATGCATATTTAAATGATCAAATAAATGAAAACAGCACATTTCTTAATGACAACTTGTACATATATACCACAATGAAATGAAACTACCAAATTATCCAAGGTGGTGTTGTTGACTGCCAACGCTATAACCAACGCTATCACCACTGCCAAGCTAGCCAGCTCTGAGATCCAGAAATGAATGCTAGCAGCTGTCCAGGAAACCCATCGCAACCATTGTTTACAGGAGGCTCAAACCATCGCTTGTTTACAGCCAGCGTAGAACAAAGTGTAGGTTGAGATCGAAACCAACACATTGACTACATAGAATGGTGAATCAACATCCAAACAACAAGTCCTGTAACTGACCCAGCCAACTAGCTGTAGAGAATAATAAAGAGTACTGTGCTCCTTACGTGAGCCTACCTAAACCTCTCTCATGCTGAGTTGACGTCTACCATGTTCCTCTGTCCTCTACCGCTGTTCAGATGAAGACTGAACATGCGTGTTGCACTAACATGAGACTCAATGTGGTAGACTACACATGTGGAGAACACATTATGTACTCCACTGTCATATCAGTTGGTGAGCTAAGGGGGAATTATACTGCACTATTCTATTGGCCACACTGGAGAGAGACAGTAAGCTTTGCTCTGTGTCTCTGCAATCTAGTCTTATCTTAAATGGAACTGGTTCCCCTTCTCAATACTGACCTATACTCCGAACTCATTTACATCCATACCTCAAAAAACACATGTTCAGATTTAACCACAGAAAAGGTTTTGTTCTGCACAAAATGTTCCTTGTGAATCTGTGCCAGGCCTTCCAGCATGGCCAGGGTTCCCGTACTGGATTGTCCGTGGCTATTGTGGTGAGCAGGCATTCAGCATGGAGGCTGACCAGAATGGAAAGCATCAGTTTTGGAAATAGCCTGCCATTTGTTGTGTTTAATATTCATCTGAATGAACAACCCACCAGCACAGGTGGGCTGTGTTAATGTACGCTTCTAGTAATCCCCTAGAACGCCATGCCACTCTCTGTGACTGTTCCCTGTTATCATATTGATATCTCATTTCATTTCACCATTTCATTTCCGTTTACACAATTCCCAGACCTTTTTAATTGCTTGTTAACCGGCCAACACATAATTATTCAGCTTGTACCTCGATAATGACCTTTGATTACAGTAGTAATGCATTTTGTGTCACTCACTATTCGCTCATGCACATCATGTTCACATCAAACCAGTTACAGTATAGATCTCTGCTCCAGGGGTTGATCATCGATATGACTCGCCTGTCACGTGTATATTCCATATTGTGGCCTAAGACAATGTTATTTCCAGAGGGAATATTGCAAATACTATGTACCAGAATAATGATAAGGTAAATGACTTCAAGCATGTGGAACTATTCGAATCTCGCTTCTGGTGTCCAGACACAGCAGCATGAGGTCTGAGCTATCTGGAAACATAATTAGAGGGATCTCAGCTCACAAATGGCCTTTTGCAGCAAGCCAGTAGCTTACAGGAGATCTGGGATATTGGAGATGAAATCTGCCTTTTAATAATCACACGAGACAATGAACTTCGATTGAATGGACAAATTACCTTCTAAGATTCATCTTTTGTATCGATATTTCTTTGGCAATTTGGTGTTATCTACAATGAGGTTTTGTCTCCTGATTTATGTTCTAACTATTATGGGATTGATTATACACTTTCCTACAAATCTGTGATGGTTCAAATTTAACAATAAAAAGTGTTAGAGGTGTGTTAGGTGTGTATCAATCGTTAGCGATTAAGAGCTGCGTGAAACCAGTCAGTTCTATAAAAAAGCAGGGGAAATACTGCTGTGATTCCATCAATGATCGTCCAAACACACGCTTCAGGCAGAAATATTCCTCTAGCTGCCGACCAATAATGATATTTCAGCCCATCATGATGTCTCTGCAACATGTTGCAGATGGTGTTGTAGCGCTGTCCCATGTTGAGCAGAGAGACTGTGT